>NC_069506.1:245249650-245512150 GCF_027579735.1 Bombina bombina | reverse complement strand
CGGCGTGCACATTGCACTTACAGGAACCGGATGCCGGTTAGCGATGGGCCGCCCACCCGCCTCCCTGTTATGCTCCCACCCACCAACAAACGGCACCATCGCTACCGGTGCAGAGAGGGCCACAGAGTGGCTCTCTCTGCATCGGAGTCTTCTAAATAGGTATTGCAGGATGCCTCCATATGGAGGCATCACTGCAATACCCTGAGAGCTGCTGGAAGCGATTGCGATCGCTTCCAGCACTCTGTTAGACAACTGACGTACCAGGTACGTCTATTGTCATTAACTGGTTGTTAATGCATGACGTACCTGGTACGTCAGTTGTCATTAAGGGGTTAAAACAATACAAATTATGTTGTAGACTGTCCCTTTAAAGCCATATTAACACAAAAGCTATTTTTCACCATTGCATTGTTGAAAAAGAATGTAAAATGTTTAGTTTTGCATGTCGCTATAAAAAAATAGAACATATATTCTGAAAGTGTGAATTATCCAATACATAAATATGATACAAGTGTCAATATAATTTTAATTTGTCTTTTCAAAGAGTAACCCTTACCCCAATCAACTTTTTTTTTAATGGAAGATAGGTCAACCATGCTTTTCCCTTCTAGAAAGCTAGAAGCCTTCAGGATAAACTTTGCTAAAACCAGACTTAAAGGGACACAAAACACTAAGGCCTAGATTACAAGTGGAGCACTAATTTATCGCACGCCCTCAAATGGGCAAATTGCGGATATGATAAATAACAAGCCATTACAAGTGGCTGGTTATTGCTACCACCAGCTAACGGTAGAAATTAGCGCTTATAAAATGAACCAGAGATAGTAGCATCTTTATTTTTTTTAGAAAGTAACTGCACTTAGCAGTGTTTTGGGGCTAAAGTTGGTGGCTGTAGAGCGTTAGAAAAAAAACGCACGGAAAGTGCCTTTTTCATTGCAATCTATGGGAACTGTGTGTTCCCTGTAAATATATATGCTTCTATATTTATGTGTTAATATGTGTATATATACACATAAAACACATAAATACTGTATATATATATTCATATACATATATATATATATTTACAATTTGCTGCCCATCGCTGTGCGACTTTCCCCCTTCGCTGTGCTAGTTCTCATGCCGTGTCTCACAGCATGAGAATGAGGATCCCATTTGAGCCTATTAAAGCACGCTCTTGTGAGCGCAAGGCTTCCAGGCAATGCGAACGTAAGATTGCGTTCTCATTGCTCCTGACTTGTAATACCAGTGCACATTTGGTATTATACTCAGTGGAGCGCAAATATCGTTTTTGCAAAAGTGATATTTTGCGCTCCACTTATAATCTAGACCCTATTTTTAAGCAACTTTCCAATTTACTGCTATTATCAATTTTGTTTTCTTTTCTTGGTATCCTTTACTGAATGAGCAGCAATGTATTACTGTGAGATAGATGAACACACTCATTAAGCTAATGGCAAGAGGCATATCTGTGCAGCCACCAATCAGCAGCTAGCTCCCAGCTCTTGGGCCTACCTAGGTATGCTTTTCGTCTAATGATACCAAAAGAACAAATTATATTAGAAGTCAGTTGGACAATTGTTTAAAATGTTATGCTCTAGCTGAATAATTAAAGAAAATGTTTTGGTTTCATATTCCTTTAATCAAAGGATGGAGATGCAAGTTGCACAAAACAGATTTGCCTCCTTATACTGTACAGTATACTAGTTTGTTTTCTGTTAAAACTGCATATTCTATATCAAATTCAGAATTTAGAAAATACTATAAATTGGGAAATGAATGAAGAAATCACTGGATAATGAAACATAAATGTAGAACCAACACAGACCAATACCAAAGCGGGATAACTTAAAGCCATATTAACATAAACCCATTTTCTCACTATTTTACTATTGAATAAGAACCACAATGCTCTGTTTTGCAGGTTGCTATAAAAAATAGAAAATCTTAAAGTGTGAAATATTTAATCTATAGAGATGATACAAGTGTCAATATAGTTTAGATTTTAAAATGTTTTTATCTCACCATTGTCTTTTCAAAATGCTTCCCTTACCCAATCAACTTGGACCTAAATTATCACCCTTCTTTTCTTTTGACATTGACAATAAACTGCATGACTGTAACACAACTACTGTGTTTATAATTTAATGTTCCATTGACATGAGAGCTAAATCATTTTGAACATTTGGATTTTCAGTGCTAATTAAAAAGCAAAATAATTTACTTTAAAATGTTATAGTTTTAAAGAATTTAGAAAGAAGAAGTATCTGTTTGCTTAAAGGGACAGTATACTATAAAATTGTTTTTCCCTTAATATGTTTTCAATTACTTTTTATACTCTGCAGCTGGTAAAAAAAAGTATGAGATTTGCTTTTTTAAGGCTTATTTGTGTATATGAATTAGCTGATTTTGTGTTTTGAAGCCACAACCTAATAAAATGGGTTGAGCTTGTAGCTTGTAGGTATAATCAGATCTCATTACTTTATCACATTGTGTACATATACATGCTTTATCTTATATCTATCCGTAAACCAATCACCAATACTTGGAGAGAACAATGGAAAATTAACTTTTTTTTTTTTTTAAATATATTTTATTGAATTTTTTAACATAACAAAAAAAGAAGTAAAACATATTCATATAAGACACAAAAAAAAAACAATCACACAAAAAAAAAAAAAAGTAACACAGATACCTTGGTTGTTACCGTTAACATAATAACTAAAACATGATTTATCAACAAGGATCATCCCAGGTTTAAATAATATCCCTAATAATAATAATAAAAAAAAAAAAAAAAAAAAAAACAAACAAACAAAAAAACAAAACAAAAAAAAACATAGCAACCATATATTACAATACCCTACAAACAATATTACAATATTACTAAGGTAAGAAAATCTGCAAGAAACACTTTACACTGTGTTTGATTACATGACTATAACTAACATAATCATCCGCTCCATATCGTAATCATACTTCTGAATTTTGACATGGTTCATTCTTACATAAACACCAGAGGGAAGAGAAAAAAAAAAAAAAAAAAAAGGAGGGAATTCCCCCCCTGTCTCCCAAAAAACCAGGCCCAGCTCGTAAACATGATTCAAAAGCAATATCCTTACAGATCTTTAATAACTATTAGTATACTTCTCTGTATAGTGAAATCCATGACGCTGGAAATTCACCTAATAACACTAATTCTGCAAAGCTATCAGAGCTCAGAAAGGGATTCAATATAGATCTTTGAAGTTGACAAGGGTATGTTTTAATGATAGGGAGCCATCTTGCTAGAAATTTTTTAATTTTTTTTTCTCCTGTTAATTGTGTATGAAAGGATTCGAATATGATTTGGTTTTGTACTTCTCTAATAAAGAGTGAAAAACTAGGGGCTGTTTTTTCCTTCCACGCTTTCAATATCAGATACCTAGTCAATAAGATTATTGTATTTAATATATTTTCATGTAGGGGTTGATTATCTGAATGATTTTTAAGAAATATGATCTCTTCTAAACCAAGAGAGATGTCCACCCTATAGGTTTTATTGAGCCAGAAGATAACTTTTTTCCAGAATTGATTGATCTTTGGACAGCGTCCAAACATATGCAAGATATCTGCTTTTGGGTGCATACAACGTGGGCAGAGAAATGTTTGCAATGGGAACATTCTTTTTAATCTAGCTGGAGTATAATAATAATTATTCAATAGTTTTGTATGCGATTCTTTCCAATTTATTGATATCTTACATTTACCTAAAGCCAAAAAGCTTGTCCTTATTTTTTCGGGGTTCATGTCGGTAAAATAAGGTATCCAGATATTGCATATTTTATCTAAGAAAATTTGACTTTGTTTAGCCAGCATTATGTCATATATTAGTGAGATTGACGAGGCTCCCCCTGAGAATTTTTGGATATATGTTCTAATATCAGACCATGCACTATTTCTTTCCAGAACCCAGCGCTTACTATCGACAAAATGTCGTATTTGCAAATAAGCAAACAGACTATTTCTAGGCAGATCAAATTGCGTTACAAGCGACTCAAATGAATGTGTCAGGCCAGAGTCTAATAGGATTTGATAGACAAATTTCAAACCCTTCTCCTCCCAGGTTTTAAATACTGCCTGGCTAATTCCAGGAATAAATTCCGCATTACCTCTAATTGGAAGATATTCGGATATCCTATGATTTGCTCAAATTAGATGGCAAAATTTGCGCCATGCTATCACTACATTGTTAATAGAAATTAGATTACGTACATTTTTTGGAATTTCATCCATAGGATTATGTAGAATAGCTTTCAGTAAATAAGGATAAATCATATAACTTTCAAGGTCAGTTGACGAAAACCAATTAGTTTCTGCTAACCAATCAAATGCAATTTTAACCAAAGCGGCCAAATTATAAAGACTAATATTAGGTAATGCAAAACCCGCCATATTGTGTTTTTGAGTTAATTTATTGAGAGAGATACGTGGTTTCCTACCCTGCCAGATAAATTTACTAAACATAGCATTTATTTTATTAATATCCAATTTTTTTAAAAGCAGAGGGAGATTCTGTAAGGGATATAGGAGTTGTGGGAAAATAATCGTTTTTACTAGGCTAACTCTTGCTGTTATAGACAGCGGGAAAGCTGTCCAAATTTCTAGGTTTGTCTTGATCTTTTGCATAAGCATTTGATAGTTTAGATTATACCAATTCTGAGGATTTTTATGTAGGTATAGACCTAGATATATAAGAGTATCAACAACTTTAAATGGAATTTCCCGCATACTATATCTAGTCTTCTGAAGCCACATTAATTCACTTTTAGTGTAATTAATTTTATATCCTGAAAAGGTGCTAAAAATATTTAAACATGTTAAAATTAGGGGTATTACCTGCGGAGTATTATATAAAAAAATAATAATATCATCTGCATATAAAAGAATTTTTAATGCAGGTGTCACTATAGGGGTCCCTATACATACCTGTCTTAACCAGATGGCCAGAGGTTCGAGAGCGATATTAAAAAGTAAAGGGTAGAGTGGACAGCCCTGTCTCGTACCTTTTCTTAGTGAGATTGCCTTAGTTAATGATCCGTTAATTAAGAGGAAAGATATTGGATTTCTATATAGATTATGTATAAAATGAACAAAAGGATTTTTAAATCCAAATCTTTCCAGTGCTTTGAAAAGGTACTCCCATTCGATTGAATCAAAGGCCTTCTCGGCATCAAGTGTTAGTAAAGCTGTATCAAATTTTGTTTGTTTCCGTGTATTCCATATATAATCTAAGAAAGTTATAACTTTACGTATGTTTTTTGATGATTTTCTTGATGCCATGAAGCCCGTTTGGTTCGGATGAATGATTTTATCAAGACAGTTCATTAATCTGGCAGCCACAATTGATGTTAGAATTTTATAGTCTGCATTTAAGACCGATATTGGTCTATATGATGCTAGATCTTCCATGTTTTTACCTTTTTTTGGTATTAACGTGATATTTGCAGCTGAGAAATAAACAGATATTGGGGTATTTTGTACAAAGTAACTATTAAAAAGTTTTTCTAATATCGGGCTGACCTCTTCTACCAAGATTTTCAAGTATTCCACCGGTAGACAGTCTGGACCTGCTGCCTTATTCAAATTAGCCTCGTTAATTGCCTTGACTATCTCTTGTAGAGTAATGGGTGCATTCAGGGCTGTCAGTTGTTCCTCTGTAAAGGGTAGAGTGGACAGCCCTGTCTCGTACCTTTTCTTAGTGAGATTGCCTTAGTTAATGATCCGTTAATTAAGAGGAAAGATATTGGATTTCTATATAGATTATGTATAAAATGAACAAAAGGATTTTTAAATCCAAATCTTTCCAGTGCTTTGAAAAGGTACTCCCATTCGATTGAATCAAAGGCCTTCTTGGCATCAAGTGTTAGTAAAGCTGTATCAAATTTTGTTTGTTTCCGTGTATTCCATATATAATCTAAGAAAGTTATAACTTTACGTATGTTTTTTGATGATTTTCTTGATGCCATGAAGCCCGTTTGGTTCGGATGAATGATTTTATCAAGACAGTTCATTAATCTGGCAGCCACAATTGATGTTAGAATTTTATAGTCTGCATTTAAGACCGATATTGGTCTATATGATGCTAGATCTTCCATGTTTTTACCTTTTTTTGGTATTAACGTGATATTTGCCGCTGAGAAATAAACAGATATTGGGGTATTATGTACAAAGTAACTATTAAAAAGTTTTTCTAATATCGGGCTGACCTCTTCTACCAAGATTTTCAAGTATTCCACCGGTAGACAGTCTGGACCTGCTGCCTTATTCAAATTAGCCTCGTTAATTGCCTTGACTATCTCTTGTAGAGTAATGGGTGCATTCAGGGCTGTCAGTTGTTCCTCTGTGATTTGAGGTATTGTAACTTGTGACCAGAAGTTTTCTTGGTTAAAATTATCACCACTAGAGTTAGTATAAAGTTGCTGATAATAATTAAAAAATAACTTGCTGATATCTCTAGAATCTGTACACCTCTGGTCACTATCTTTAATCGCTAATATAAAATTTTTCTTCTTTCTATTTTTAATTATACTGGCCAGGTATTTGGCCGAGCAGCCATGAAATCCTTTAAACTTTATATTAATCTTTTGCTCTTCTTCCTGGGATTTTTGTTTTAATACAATATCCCTTTCCTGTCTAGCTTTATTATAGTTCCCCCAGTTTATATCTGAAGGATTATTATAGAACTTCTTATACGCGTTTTTGACCTGATTGGATAATTGTCTTTCCCTGGCAAGTGATTTCTTTTTCCTAGTACTTACATATGATTTAATTTCTCCCCTTAGCACCGATTTAGATGCTTCCCAAAAAGTTTCAACTTTATTAAGATATGCAAGGTTGTGCGTACAGTAGTCTTTCCACTTCTGTTTCAACCAATAGGAAAACCTGGTGTTATTATATAGATAAAGTGGGAAGGGGATGGTTTGACTTTCGGATTTAGACCTAGTCCGAGTCTGAAAAGACAATGAGATGATCGCATGGTCTGATACTATAATATCATTTATCTGGGGTTCAATCTTCATTATAGAAAGAGATTCAGCTACCAGTAAAAAATCAATTCTCGAGAAAGATTTATGTGATTTAGATTCACATGTAAAAGTATGTAAGTCAGGGTTTTTAATATGCCATATATCATAAAGCTTAAGTTTAGAGCAAAAACCTTTAAAATATTTAGCACATTTATTGTGCTCTTTCATATTTTTTTTAGTAAATCTTTCTGCTTCTGGAAATAAAGACATATTGAAATCACCCCCTACAATCAAATTAGCTGATGCAAATGGGAATAATTTGATCTTAATTTTTTCCCAAAATTCTTCCGAAAATGTATTTGGGGCATAGATATTACAGAGCACTAGCTTAACCGTATTAACGTGAATCTGTATAATCATATACCTTGCATTTTTATCTAGTTCAATCTTACTGATCTCATATGTTAAATTTTTATTTAATAAAATAGCGACTCCTAACTTTCTATTTACACACGGAGTGGCCAACACCTCACCGACCCATTTAGATTTTAATTTAGAGATTTCAAATTCCTTTAAGTGCGTTTCCTGTAAGAAAACAATACTTGGATTATATTTGCCTAACTCTCTGATAATAAGTTTGCGTTTGATCGGTGAGGTTATGCCCCCCACATTCCATGAGAGTATGTTTAAATCATCTAGCATGGTAACCTCTTCTTTTTATTTCTCTCCATTTTTTCCTCTTCCTAGGGAGAGTTAGTACTAGAGTTACAGTGTCTATCTGGAAGACAGAGGGAGAAATAGCAAAAGAAAGAGAAAAGACAACAAAAAACATAAAGGGACCCCCCCCCCGGATACCGAAAAAAATAAAAAATATATACATATTATCTTACCATAAAAAGAAAAGATACACATATGATAAAGTTTCTTTAACATTAGCTCCTACTATATTTATAACGTTTTGCATATAGTCTGTGTCTTGAGAAACTCTATCTCTACCTGATTTGCTATTTATTTAGAGTTTATAAATTCTTTTGCCTCATTAACATCACTTAATGTATGCCTATTACCATTCTCTTCAACTATGATTTTAGCTGGATATATCATACGGGCTTTTAGGCCTTTTTGAATCATTAATGTACATATGGGAGCCATGCTCTTCCTTTTTTGAGACGTCTCCGTAGAAAAATCTTGAAATAACAGGATATTTTTTCCCCCCATAGTGAATGAATCTATTTTTCTGAATGATTTTAAAATTTCTAATTTGTCTTGATGCCTTAATAATTTGAAAATACACATTCTAGGTCTTGAATTGTTTTCAATAGGTCTCTTAGGGCCTATTCTATGGGCTCTTTCAATAGGGAGAGGGAGGCGGTGAGCAGGGAATCCTAGCGCCAGAGGCAGCGTCTTACTAGTAAATTCTATTAGGTCCACATAGTCTTGGGTTTCTGGCAGTGCAACTATTCTAATGTTGTTACGTCTGGAGCGATCTTCCAGATCCTCCAGACGAGCTTGCATATTTTGGATTTTAGATATTTGTGTAGTTAAAACTGATTCTTGCGAATTAACTAGATCCTCTAGGTCTGAAACTCTATTCTCCACCTCTGTCATCCTATTAGCAAACTGTTTCACCTCAGAGTTTAGTGCAACTAGTTCAGAAGAAATACCAGATAGTTCTTTTTTAATTATGTCAAATTGTGGGGAGAAAAGATTGCTTAGCTGTGCTACCAGGGTTTGCATGTCAAAGGGGGGTAAAGGTGTTTCAATGGAATCAGAACTAGTATCAGTGACCTTAGCTCTCTTATCTTTAGCTTTGGCAGGCATTGTGGGAGAATTATGTTTTACCTGAGTGACAAATTTTTCAATTTAAGTGTGTGCAAAAGAGAAAAAAAAAAAAAAAAAAAAAAAGAAAGTGATTGTGATGTGGAAGATAGTGAGAAACTAAAAAAACACAAAAGACCACCTATCAGTGGATAACAGATTTTTTTTTTCTTTAAATTAGTGTGAAAGGTAGTGGGGTGTTACTATCCCCTAAGGGATTATACTGGGGTGCTAGTGTGTAGGTATTACTGAGTAATTGTTAGGCCTGCCTCCAGTTATTATTAGATTTTCAATAACCAGTTTCACCTATACCAAAACTGAGCCCTTTGAATATATCTTTAATTTACAAATCTCTTTCGGTTTGAGGGAGTTTAGTTATGCTTTCAAAGCTGAAATTTTAAGCTTGCCCCTTTTCCCTTCTTTCTCTATTTCTTTCCCCCTTTCCTCTTTTACTTTATCCTTTAATGTACTGGGATACCCATCAAGACACAGAATATTATGCAATATAGCCCAGAAAAATGAATCGCCTAGCGCTGTTCCTAGTTTAATATCCCAGATTATATCAGGTTACAGCACAAGGATCCTAATTAAATAGGATATACCCTTGAGCGGGTTAATACCTATAACAGAAGAGTCCTGAAAAGAGAGAGACCATGTAATAGGAACAAAATACAAAGATCAATAGCATTCACCTCATACAATATATTGTTGCAGCTATAACCAAAATTTTTTTTTTTTTAAAAGAGCCTACTAACAATATCCCATATATTAGCCCCGGCTATAGCTAATAAAAATATCAGGCAGTCAGCTTTAGTGATGTTGTCCCACAGAACGGTACCATCAAAAACCCTTTTGTATTATATGCAGAGCAACAGTGAGTATCCTAAATCAATGTGAATTTTAAATGGAAGCTAGCGATACTTGTATCTAAAGATAAAAATATACAGGTAGAGACAAGCTAAGCATAAATTATGATAAGCATTTATCAAGCAAACAGTCCGATTTCAAGCCGGGCTCTTACCACCACGATTTCCAGGCATTATCTAACATGGCGAGTCCGGCAACAAACTTATGCCTCTAATTTATGCTGGCAATGTGTAGGGATCTTCTCCTCTTGGCTTACAATTTCCCACAGAACCAGCAGGCCACCAGTAAGCCTATTGCTGTGGCAGATCCAGGGAGTTGCCGTCTGTTCTCAATGCAAGTCCGACTCAGCTCAGGGCAATTTCTGCTGTTCCAGCCCTCAAAGAACACCAGCGAGTGCCTGCAAACCGGTCCAACCGCGGGGCTCCTCTCCTCCAATGCCGTCACCCAGCTGAGCAGGTGCACAGAACACTATCCTTGCTCGACTGTGAGTTCTTGATGCAGGTCCGACCCAGCACAGCTCCTGCTGTTCCAGTCTTTGAAGGATACCAGCGGGTACCTGCAGTCCGGTCCCAGCCGTATGCCTCCTCTTACAGTGCGGTCACTTAACTGAGCAAGTGCCCCGCCAGATGCCGTCTGAATCCAGGTACAAGGGGGTCTTTATCCGCCACAGCTAACACAAGAGCCAACCCACCAAAGATCCACTGTAGTAGGTAGATAGAGGCCGGTTCAGCAGCCACTGCTAACCCTTATTCACGGCCAATTTGCAGGTGTGGGAGTTTCAGAGCAAAAAATGTTCCCTTTTCTTTTCCCGGGAGCAGCTTGCGGGGTAATTCCCCAGAAGAAGTTTAAAAGTTCCTTGCGATTGACTCGCTAGCTAGTTCAGCTATAAGAGACTCCAGACTCAGGCGGGCCGTAGCCTCGCAGAGCGCCACACAATACTCCTGGTAAGCACTCCAGGACAAGTGGCTAGGAGCGGGGAGTGAAGGAGTAGCGTCCTCTCACAACACCTGTGTGCAGGTAATCTGCACAGCACCTCCCCCAACGGAAGTCCCCCGGAAAATTAACATTTTATTACCTTATCTCTTCTATAACCCACTGGGAGTGTAATTTCTTCTACTGGCTGTGTTAATATAGCTTGGCCTCGTGGGTGGGGCTACCACAGGCTAAATAAACTAATTCAAATGCCAATATGAGGTTAATGGAAATACTTTTAAACAATTTAATACACTACAGCAAGTAAAGTGGATCATTGGGAACAAATGAAAGGGGAGACCATTTAAAAGTATCCTCATTTGGTGATGGTATGAGGCTCTGTGGATGTTTAATTTCCTATGCAATTCCACTGTTACCTACATCACCAATACTCACTAAATATTTACCACCTGTAATTACCCCAGCTGTATAAAACCCCTACACATCCAATGCACCTATTAAATACATCTCAGTCCACCAAACCCCCCTCCCCCAAAAAGGGAGCTAGCTGCTGAATGTTGACTGCAAATATATGCGTTTTGTGATTAGCTTACAGATGTGTTTAGCTAGCTCCCAATAGTGCATTGCTGCTTCTTCATTAAAGGATACCAAGAGAATGAAGCAAAATTGATAATAGAAGTAGATTGGAAAATTGTTTAGAAATGTAAGCTCTATCGGGATCACGAGATACATTTTTTTGGTTTCATGTCCCTTTAATACGTATTTTTTTCTGTGCAATTTCAACTTTAATTTTAATTTTTCCATTAAATATTTTCTATGCAGAGCAATTTTGTTACATTTTGTAATGCAATTAATACATTTTTTTTGCTCCATATTTGTAATCCAATATCATATTTATTCATTTGATTCGATTTTTAGATTATGATTTTTTCTTTGTAAGCTTTATGTAATGAATGCATCGCCTTCACATATTTAAATGCAGTAAATATTCTTTTGCGAGACACACTGTTCCCAAGGTAAAAACTGCTTTTTGAGAATCAAGATATGGGGGCCGATTTATCATCGATCTGTCTGACATGATCTGCTCAGTGGCTCATGTCTGACAGACATTGATGAATGCCGACAGCATACGCTGTCGGCATTTATCATTGCACAAGCAGTTCTTGTAAACTGCTTGTGCACTGCCACCCCCTGCAGATTTGCGGCCAATCGGCTGCTAGCAGGGGGTGTCAATCAGCCCGATCATATAGGATCGGGGGCATTGATGTCCGCAGCCTCAGAGCAGGCGGGCCAGTTATGGAACAATGGTCTTATGACAGCTGCTTCAAAGCTGCTGTTTCCAGCGAGCCTGAAGGCTCATGCGGAAACAGGGGCATCAAGCTCCATTCAGAGCTTGATAATTCGGCCCTAGGGGCTTAATAGTACTGGCGAGAATTCTTAGAAAATCTCACAAGCCCAGAGAGTTTTAGATATTCAGGCCCTTAGTCGTACCATGGATGTAGTGTTTATACATTTTTGCTCTACCAAATTTGTCAATAATTTTGTTCCTTTTCACAGTGTTTACAAATTCTTCATAATTCATAGTGGTCACAATTATTTGTTATTGGTACATTATACGGTAAAAACATTTCTGCTTTAATATGTTCCCAAGGATCTGTTTTACATGCTGGTATGTATCAAATTGTTTATAAATAGCTCCTTTACCTTTATAGTGTCATTTAAAAATAGCTACTTTTACCTGTTGAAACCACCATCTATACTGAAAATATGAATACTTTAGTATTCTCTATAGAAGAGGCAGCAAGCAGCTACAAGTTTCCAGTGATGGGGGGTGTAAGGGACTAGTAATACAATTTTCCTTTTCAATTGCTCTTGCTAAGGGAACAATAATCTACAGCTTTCTACTTTGGCAAGATGATCTCATCAGTTCTGTTAGGCCCCTGAAAGAATTTTAGAAAGGCAAATTTTACCTTGTGCGTTGTTTATCTTTCAATTGAATTAGTATGTGGAAAAACTTGGGCACCACCAGTTTAAGCCACTGCCGCTCTGCTTTGAGAGGCAGTGTATTTAGAAGTTTATTATTTACTATATAAAGTGCAGTGTTTACATTACTGGGCGGAGTTACGGAAATTGCTGATCACCAGTTTTGATACAACACCGGTGCTCCTTGTATTCTATTTGCTGTTTATCTTTCAACTTAAGGTTCTGGATGTGAAAAAGAGTTCTCAAAAACAGCTCCAAAAGATTTTGTGTGTTTTCTCTTTATGTCGCCGAGTGTTTGATCAGAAGGCCCTAAGTACTGCCCATTATGTATAGTCAGAGCGTTAAGATAAGAGAGCCTTAAATGGTCAGTAAATTTACAATTAAACTTTCATGACTCGGATAGAGCATGCAGTTTTAAATAATTTTACAATTTTCTTCTGTTATGTAATTTACTTTGGGCTCTTGATATCCTTTGTTAAAATGCATACCTAGGTAGGCTCAAAAGCCAGCTGCTGATTGGTGATGGCACAAATATGTCTCTAGTCATTGGTTTACCCAGTGTGTTCAGCTAGTTTCTAATAGTGCATTGCTGCTCCTTCAGCAAAGGATACCAATAGTTTGAATTCAATCTGATAATATAAGTAAGCTAGTAAGTTGTTTAAAATAAGATGTTCAGTCTAAATCATGAAAGAAAAACATGGTTTTCACATTTGTTTTATAAATAGAGAGATAGATAAGGAGGTCTATTTCTGTAGGCAGGGACATGTCCTTGAGAACAATGGATTGAGCATGGAATCAGCAAAAAAAGCTATTTCATGTACAAAATAAACCCAAAGGAGGAATTTCCCATACATTGTATACTCTGCAGCTACTTTAACAAGTCATTGGGCGCACATTAAGGGGAGCCTAAGGTTACAGTACAGTGGTATTTTTTTTTCTTTTATGCACTCATTTTAACAAGAATTTGTTTTCTACCTGCCTATAGGGTCTTCTCATTTAAGAGACCCCTGCCCATGGGACTCCCATGAGACTTATTCCATAAGAGCTTTCTGCCCTCCACACAAGGGACTCTTTCACTCAAGAGACCCCATGGCTTGTTTGGCAGTACTGATCTTCATTTATAGATTTTTTTTAATGTAGCAACCTAATTTTGGGTGTGCATCCCAAAAATGTTATGCTGGCAGACATCAATGCTGAGGTTACATTGTGGGATGGTGGAGCCTTGACTGTGGCTCCTTTGGTTTTACTTTTAGTAGGGGGTTACTGAGGGATGGGTTTAAAGTACCAGTTTGTAGTTTGGTACATGGATTAAGTGCTGGGGCTTTGGTTTTAGTTGGAGTGTTCTAGCAGACAATGGGTTAATACAATAGGATATAATTAGTTAAATTATGTATTGCAGTGTGCTTGGTGGTTTAGTGATCACATAAGCTAGAAAGCATTATGAAAGTATTATGATGGGGCTATTCTGGCAGTTTGGGAATGCATTTAAGTTGAGGGGTTAATGCTGTGTCAATATTACTCTGTAATTAACAATTTAAAACCCACAACGTTTAAAGGGATACTAAACCCATTTTTTTTCTTTCATGATTCAGACAGAGAATGCAATTTTAAGCAACTTTCTAATGTTCTCTGGCTATCTTTCTTTAAAAAGCAGGAATGTAAAGCTTAGGAGCCAGCCCATTTTAGATACGCTCCAGAGAGTTCTGTTCTAATCAGCGCCTCGGGTGCCGCAACCGCCTCTGGGAATAGGGTTGCAACCACTGCCATGTTTTCCTGGATACTTATGAGTTATACATTCAAACACCAAAAAAGGAGCGCTAGTTAACACAATAGGAGGTGTCTAAATCCACCTATAGGTTACCTGCTAGACAGTATGAGTCCCTATAAGCTATTGGGTGTAGTATTAAATTATTTAGATATAAATTAATTAATTATATATTACAGGTACACCATGTAAAAAATATAAAATTTCACAGAAAGTCAATTTATTACATAAAATACAAAAATATTCCGGAATATATAAAAAATAATTAGTTAAAAACATTAGACACAAACATACTTCAATTAATACAGTATACACAAGAATATTATACAAAGTACTAGAATGTGAATACATAAAAAAAGATCTTTATACAACTAGACTGAAACGTCTTGATGCAGTTAGATAAAACGGAGTATTAATCCAGAGCCTCAATGAATCCAGCAGCGGGGGTTCTAGAGACAAAAGAGACAGAGGGTCGCGTTACAGGCGGTAGGATGTTTAAAGGAATGGTGTATTCAAGTACTTACACCGGGTGTTGGCGCTTCTACTTTATTGGAAGTCCAAACGTCCACAGACAGCTTTACTTGAAATCCAAAGCGTCCACAACAGATACGGCTGTAGTTGTAGGATGTCCTACAACTGTCCTTGGCCGCTAGCAGGGGGTGTCAATCAACCCCATCGTATCTGGTCGGGTTGATTACTGTCCGCAGCTCAGAGCAGGCGGACGAGTTAAGGAGCCACGGTCTTAAGACCACTGCTTCTTAACTCCTGTTTCCGGCGAGCCTGAAGGCTCGCACGGAAACAGATGCATTGGGGCTGGTTGACGGTTTGTTAAATCGGCCCCATACAGTAATGTCTACTTTCCACCTGTTGTGCTTGTGCATTGTAAGTGAATATCTTTAGCAGGGCAATGCATGTAAAGCATTTGGTTTAAAGAGTTAATTACTTTATTACATTGCTAGACAGTGTCCCCTTTTTCATCATATGCTATCATTCAACAGAAAGTTCAGAAATAAATCAGACGTAAAATCAATGTATTTTTTCAGATGTATTAATAGCTTATGACAAAATGATGAGTAAAGGTGATTCAAAAACATATGGAGCTTTACATGGATTTAAAGGGACACTGAACCCAAATTGTTTCTTTCATGATTCAGATAAAGCAGCAATTTTAAGCAACTTTCAAATTTACTCCTATTATAAATTTGGCTTCGTTCTCTTGCTATCTTTATTTGAAAAAGAAGGCATCTAAGCTAAGGAGCCAGACAATTTTTGGTTCAGCCACTGGACAGCACTTGTTTATTGGTGAGTGAATTTATCCACCAATCAGCAAGAACAACCCAGGTTGTGAACCAAAAATGGGCCGGCTTCTAAACTTACATTCTTGCTTTTCAAATAAAGATACCAAGAGAATGAAGAAAAATTGATCAATGGAGTAAATTAGAAAGTTGCTTAAAATTGCATGCTCTATCTGAAACACGAAAGAAAAAAATTGGGTTCAGTGTCCCTTTAACCACATGAGGCCTATTTATCAAGCCGTTAACCGCAAATACGCTGGAATTCCGCAGCATAATTGTGGCGAGCCTGATTCACCCTATTTATCAAAGCCTACAGACCGGCAAAAGTTGAAATCTGTGACGTAACATACGATCCGCCGGTCTCAATCCAACACAGATCGATGCTTATGTCATCACCGATGTTCCGAATACAAATTCGGCACTATCTGATGACTTTTGCAAGTTATCAAACTGCTAACAGGTACGCTCACCACTATTCCGGCCCAGCGTACCTGGTTTTCAATCCGCCACCCTGGAGGCCGCGGATGCCATAGGAATCAATGGGAGTCTGAAAGCAGCGAAAGCTCATGTTCCCCGAGTCTAAATACCCCTAATCTGCCGCCCGACATCCCCGCCACCTACATAATGTTATTAACCCCTATCCCGCCGCCCCCGAGCCCACCGCAGGTAACTAAATATATTAACCCCTATATCGCCGCTCCCCGACATCTCCGCCACCTACATAATATTATTAACCACTATCCCGCCGCTCCCGGACCCCGCCGCAACCTAAATAAATATATTAACCCCTATCCCGCCGCTCTCGGAGCCCACAGCAACTAACTAAAAGTATTAACCCCTATCCCGCCGCTCCTGGACCCCACCGCAACCTAAATAAAGTTATTAACCCCTAATCCGCCGCTCCTGGAGCTCACCACAACTAAATAAATGTATTAACCCCTAAACCCCTGGCCTCCCACATCACTACCACTTACTAAACCTATTAACCCCTAAACCGCCAGCCCCCAACATCGCCATAAACTAAATTAACCTATTAACCCCTAAACCTAACAACCCGCTAACTTTACGTTAAATATTAACTCATCCCTATCTTATAATAAATTTAAACTTACCTTTAGAATTAAAATAAACTATATTAAACTACTAATGAACCTACCCTATTATCCTACAAGTACATTAAACTATATTAAACTATTAATTAACCTACCCTAACTATTATACTAAAATTACATTAAACTAACAATTAAATTAACTATATTACATATTTAAAAACCTAACCCTACTCAAGTTATTTAAATCTACTATTAAAAATTACTAAGTTACAAAAAAATAACAACTAAGTTACACAAAATAAATAACAACTACGTTACAAAAAATAAAAAACACTAAGTTACACAAAATAAAAAAGAAATGATCAAATATTTAAACTAATTACACCTAATCTAATAGCTCTATGAAAATAACCCCCCCCCCAAAAAAAAATAACCCCCCCCCTAGCCTACTATAAACTACCAATAGCCCTTAAAAGGGCCTATTGCGGGGCATTGCCCCAAAGAAATCAGCTCTTTTACCTGTAAATAAAAATACAAATACCCCCCAACAGTAAAACCCACCACCCACACTACCAAACCCCCCAAATAAAAACCTATCTAAAAAAACCTAAGCTCCCCATTGCCCTGAAATGCCCATACAAATGCCCTTTTCAGGGCAATGGGGAGCTTAGGTTTTTTTAGATAGGTTTTTATTTGGGGGGCTTGGTTGTGTGGGTGGTGGTTTTCACTGTTGGGGGGGGGTATTTGTTTTTTAATTTACAGGTAAAAGAGCTGATTTCTTTGGTGCAATGCCCCACAAAAGGCCCTTTTAAGGGCTATTGGTAGTTTATTGTAGGCTGGGGGGGGTATTTTGGGGGGCTTTTTTTATTTTCATAGGACTATTAGATGAGGTGCAATTCGTTTAAATATTTAATAATTTCTTTTTTATTTTGTGTAACTTAGTGCTTTTTTATTTTTTGTAACAGTGTTTTTTATTTTGTGTAATTTAGTAATTTTTTATTCTAGATTTAAATAATTTGATTAGGGTTAGGTTAATTAATAGTGTAATATAGTTTAATGTAATTTTAGTATAATAGTTAAGGGTAGCTTAATTAATAGTGTAATATAGTTTAATGTAATTTTAGTATAATAGTTAGGGTAGCTTAATAAATAGTGTAATATAGTTTCATGTAATTTTAGTATAATAGTTAGGGTAGCTTAATAAATAGTGTAATATAGTTTCATGTAATTTTAGTATAATAGTTAGGGTAGGTTAATTAATAGTTTAATATAGTTTAATGTACTTTTAGTATAATAGTTAGGGTAGGTTAATTAATAGTTTAATATAGTTTAATTTAATTATACAGGTAAGTTTAAATTTCTCATAAGATAGGGATGAGTTAATATTTAATTTAAAGGGACATTAAACCCAAAAATGTTCTTTCATTAATCAGACAGAGAATACAATTTTAAACAACATCCCAATGTACTTCTATTATCTAATTTGCTTCATTCTTTAGATATCTTTTGTTAAAGGAATAGCAATGCACATCGGTGAGCCAATCACATGAGGCAAATACGTGCAGCCACCAATCAGAAACTACTGAGCATATCTAGATATGCCTTTCAGGAAAGAATATCAGGAGAATGAAGCAAAATAGATTATATAAGTACATTAGAAAGTTGTTTAAAATAGTATTCTCTATCTGAACCATGAAAGAAAAAATTTGGGTTTAATGTCCCTTTAAAGTTAGCGGGTTGTTAGGTTAAGGGGTTAATAGTTTAATTTAGTTAATGGCGATGTGGGGGGCTGGCGGTTTAGGGCCTAATAGGTTTGGTAAGTGGTAGTGATGTGGGAGGCCAGGGGTTTAGGGGTTAATATATTTATTTAGTTGCGGTGGGCTCCAGGAGCGGCGTGATAGGGTGTTTATACATTTACTTAGTTGCGGCGGTGTCAGGGAGCGGAGGAATAGGGGTTAATAACTTTATTAAGGTTGGGCTCCGGGAGCGGTGGGATAGGGGTTAATAACTTTATTAGAGTTGCAGTGGGCTCCGGGAGCAGCGGGATGGGGGTTAATAACTTTATTTAGTTGCGGCGGGGTCCGTGAGCGGCGGGATAGGGGTTAAATATTTTAGTATAGTGGCGGTGTTTAGTGACAGGGTGTAAATAAAGTTGGGAAAAAGCCGAATAGCAGCGAGATCGATGACTGCTAGTTAACAACAGTCCGTTGCTCATCGCCCAGTACTTGGTGCGCAGCTTTTTTACAGCTTTTTTGATAAATAAGGAGAGCGTATTCAGGTCTGGGGCCGCGATGTTAGACGAGCGTATTGGTGCCGTCGAATGCAGCACAGTTGACGGCTTGATAAGAAGGCCTCTATGTCTTTGAAGGGTTAATATGGACCTCAGAATTTTCGGCACATTTTGAGTGTTCATAGACGTGTAATAGGCAGTGAAATTTGAGAGCATTGATCCAATGTATATTTTTGTTGACTAAATCAAAGTAATCATTTTCTAGGGTTTTGGATTAAGAAACGGCTACGCTGTAGGGGGGAGGAGCTGTATCTGATTCTTCTTTAATAGGATCAGGTGTTGGGAGGATGATGGTATCTGGAATTGGAGGATCCTGACTATGATGATAATAGCTAAAGCAACCTGTTAAAAGAAATACATCATAATTAGAAGATATTACAACAAAATAAAAATGCAGCAATAATAATTATATGTAAATAACATATAAGAGGTTATATATATATATATATATATATATATATATATATATATATATATATATATATATATATATATATATATATATATATATATATATATATATATATATATATATATAAAAATAAAAATGCAGCAATAATAATTAAATGTAAATAACATATAAGAGGTTATATATATGTATATAAATAAAAATGCAGCAATAATAATTAAATGTAAATAACATATAAGAGGTTATATATATATATATATATATATAAATAAAAATGCAGCAATAATAATTACATGTAAATAACATATAAGAGGTTATATATATATATAAATAAAAATGCAGCAATAATAATTAAATTTAAATAACATATAAGAGGTTATATATATATATATATATATATATATATATATATATATATATATATAAATAAAAATGCAGCAATAATAATTACATGTAAATAACATATAAGAGGTTATATATATATATATAAATAAAAATGCAGCAATAATAATTAAATGTAAATAACATATGAGGTTATATATATATATATATATAAATAAAAATGCAGCAATAATAATTACATGTAAATAACATATAAGAGGTTATATATATATATAAATAAAAATGCAGCAATAATAATTACATGTAAATAACATATAAGAGGTTATATATATATATAAATAAAAATGCAGCAATAATAATTAAATGTAAATAACATATAAGAGGTTATATATATATATAAATAAAAATGCAGCAATAATAATTAAATGTAAATAACATATAAGAGGTTATATATATATATAAATAAAAATGCAGCAATAATAATTAAATGTAAATAACATATAAGAGGTTATATATATATATATATATATATAAATAAAAATGCAGCAATAATAATTACATGTAAATAACATATAAGAGGTTATATATATATATATATATATATATAAATAAAAATGCAGCAATAATAATTACATGTAAATAACATATAAGAGGTTATATATATATATATAAATAAAAATGCAGCAATAATAATTAAATGTAAATAACATATAAGAGGTTTTATATATATATATATATATATATATATAAATAAAAATGCAGCAATAATAATTAAATGTAAATAACATATAAGAGGTTATATATATAAAGAAAAATGCTGAACCGTTTCATATAATCAGTTTCTATGGCAATACAATTATATTGTAATACATGAGTATTAAACGGATATGAAAATCCCATATTTTCTTTTCTGAGTAATATGTGATTGAAATGGTAGGAAATAGTGCTGCGGTCTAGTGCTCTTGCAAATGGATAACATTCTAGCAAAGCTGCTGCCATATAGTGCTCCAGACAGAGTGAGCTTACGTCCCTGCTTTTCAACAAACAATACCAAGAGAATGAAGAATCAATTAAACATTCTCAACAAAATAAATGTATATTAAAGTTATTTTTTATTTGTTTCAATGTATAAAAGGTTAATGTGTAAATATAGAGACATATATGTGAAATGCTTTCAGTGGGCAATGCGCAAGTGGTGATTACAGGCAGACAGGCTCATTACTTGCAAACCTGTCCACCTTCAGTGATGATACATTTTGCCCATTATGGGCTACATTATAAGTGCCACTATCTTGCATATTGCAAGTTGAAAGTAAAAGGGTGTGCTCAAGCGCAAACAAAATTTGCACTCATCGGGTTAGCGCGAGTGAAGACCTAGGGGCCGATTTACCAAACCCCGTTTTGTGCCGAATGCAACTGTTTCCGTGCGAGCCGTAAACAGGCGTTAAAACCGCTGCGCCTTAACTCGTCCACCACCTCTGAGGCGGCGGACAGCAATCAGCCCGATCGGATATGATCGGGTTAATTGACACCCCCTGCTATTATTATTAAAAAATATTTTATAAGGATAAATTACAAGGGCTATAATGTATATATATATATATATATATATATATATATATATATATATATATATATATATATATATATATATATATATATATATAATATAAATATGTGTCTATGCATATACATGTGTTTCTATGTGTATATATATATATATTTATACATACATATATACACATATAAAGACATATACAGTATATATATTTATTTATATATATATATATATATATACATATATATATACTGTATGTACATTAATACCTTAAAACACACAAAAAATGTATTCAATTTTAATATTTTTAATGTGTTTTATTGTATTTTTACTGTAAATATTTTACTTTTCAATGTTCTTTATCTAGAAGAAAATGTTTTTTGTATTTCTAAATAGTTATTTCTATACATATCTGTATATATTCAAATAGATATATAGGTACAGATATATATTTTACAAAAAAAATCATGTGTATATATATATATATGTAAAAATATTTTTTAAAAAGCGCTCTAGCGATGTGTTAGTTTTTTTTTATTTTTACACTACATTAAAGTCTATGGGGAGAAAAAGTTAACATGGAAGGCAGTATGTCTGGGAACATCTAGACGTAGCCATAGGGACCAATTTATCAAGCTCCGTATGGAGGTTGATGCCCCTGTTTCTGCGCGAGGCTTTAGGCTCGCCGGAAACAGAAGTTATGAAGCAGCGGTCTAAAGACCGTTGCTCCATAACTTGTCCGCCTGCTCTGAGGCCATGGAAAGAAATCAACCCGATCGAATACGATTGGGTTGATTGACACCCCTTGCTAGCGACCGATTGCTGTCGGCATTTATCATTTATCGATGTGCAGCGGACATGATACGCTACATTGTATCATGTCCGCTTGCACTATGATATATCTACCCCTTAGTGCCTACCATGTGTGTTAAATTTTAAATATGTGTCTCTCTCTGCATTGGTAATCTCCTGCACTACTATTTCTACACTGCCCCACTTGGCAGAAGGACATACGAAAACTCTCCAGCTATGATCAGTTTAAAAGACCTTTATTGGTTACAGGGTCCTCACAAAACAGCAATGTTTCCTACCTCCATATATCACCACTCGGCAGAAGAGCTCCAGGACATCATGGTCCTTAAAGGGACAGTATACACCAATTTCCATTTAACTGCATGTAATAGACACTACTATAAAGAATAATATGCACAGATACTGATATAAAAATCCAGTAACAAACAGTTTAAAATCTTACTTAGAAGCTCTCAGTTTAGCTCTGTTTAAAAGGTTACTGAAACACCCACTGCAAGTGATTCTATAGCAAACAAAACAGACACTCCCCCTCCCCCTTCCTCTGCATATGAAAAGACTCTTTACTCAAACAGGAGCAAGCTGGAGTAGGTATACTTCAGTATTCTCCTAAAACTTTGGGGCTTGGTTAGGAGTCTGAAAATCAGCGCAATGTTATTTAAAAATAAGCAAAACTATACTTTAAAAAAAAAAAAAAAGCTGTATAGGCTATATAAATGGAACATCTACAAAACATTTATGCAAAGAAAAATCTAGTGTATAATGTCCCTTTAAGGACTAAACGACCTGCGCCGTACCCTGTATGGCACTGGTCATTAAGGATTTAAATAAAATGTGTTAAGTTATGCATAGTAAAACAAATTAGTAATATACTTTAATTATTTATTTTGCCCCCCTTTCATGTAATTTATCTCTGAAAATTGAGGATTTTCTTATTCTCAAAGCTTGAAATGCACTGTACCTACCTCTCAATGCTAATCCTTTTACATATTTGTCCCTTAATGGCTTTAACTGATAAGAACAGCAAATCAATGTACCTTATACTACAAATATGACTATGGCTAGCCTTGTTGTCTGCAGACTAGATCCCAGATTGGCTCTTCCCAAATTAGCAAATGGTTGGTGGAGTTTTGCTATTGATAAACAACTGCAGTAAAATATAATTTAAATTTGTTTTAAAAGCGTTTATTCTTGGGTGATGTCATTCTATAGCAACACAACAGAAATGTCTTGTAATTACAAGGGGGCCGATTTATCGCGGCCCTTCAGGCTCTCTGGAAACAGAAGCAGCGGTCTTAACCGAAGCAGCGGTCTTAACCCTTTCCGGTCCTATGTCGGAATATATCCGACAAAGGGTTTTACCACTTGTGGTCCAATGTTGGATATATTCCGACATAGGACCGGAAAAGTGATGAAGTTCCCAGTGACATTACCAGTGATCGGTGCACAGCTAGGCTTGATGTGGCGCTGTGCACTGAACACTGGTACTAGGCACAGGGACCACTGCAGGAAGCGGAACTACCTAGACACAGACGGCACTGGCCAACAGCCATCAGAGATTCCCCGCTGTTCCTGAATGGGGAGAAATGAGAGGCCGGGAGGGAGGAGCCTGGCAGCACAACCCTGACAGTGTGTGATATGCTGAGTGGCTGAGCCTATTTGTCAATCTTGAAGAATAAAAAAGAGAAACGATGGCACTACAGAGGATGTGTCGCAATGACCCAATAATCATACCCCTATTAATGAGGGGGGGAGGGAGATAAAGTGTAGTGTACTGGGGGGGACCAAGGTGCTGTACATATATGAGGAAACTACTAAATGAAAAAACAACTGCTTGGCAGTTGCAAGGTATGAACTTTAAATAGCACTCAACATCACCTATGAAGGGTAGCTTCACCCTTCATAGGTGATGTTGAGTGCTATGTAAAGGACATACCTTGCAACTGCCAAGCAGTTGTTTTTTCATCTATTTGTCAATCTGCTGTCAGTCCGTGGATATATATATATCAAACCTTTTTAAGAGAGATAGAATTATGAATTTCGACAAATATCATAAAAAAAGTAAAGGATATCAGCACTCTTTTGTTGAGAAAAGTCATATAAATTTATTTATTTCAGAAAAAGATCCAACAAGAAGCGGACCTCTGTCCCATCAATGAGCAGAAACCTTCACATAATGAAAACACATTTAAAATAGATGCCTAGCACATAATATTGACTGGCCAGTCTTATCTAATGTTAACTCAAACAGATAAAGTACCTCATACAGCAGACAGCTATATAGAGAAAATGCAAAAACGTCTGCTCCTAAAATAGCAATCAAATGGAAGCAGTAATATGTAAATACATAGTAGCAGATTTACACAGGTATCTCTATAGCATAATCGCATAAAACAACAACATACAGCTGCCGCTGACTTTCTCAGCTTGGTTAGCAAGATATAGCAGTCCCATAGATATATAGCAAGAGTAAACTGTGAAAGTCTATTTGAACTTCCCTTGCTAGCTTAGCAGATATCTGCACACATATAGCACCATTGTAGAAACAAACATGTCCCATATTAATGAAACAACAAACAAATATCTTCAGTATTTCTTTCCATATTGCTCTCAACTTAAAAGTTACTGGCAGGTTGATATACTGTAAAAATCATATATTTTAGGTTACCGTTTCTTCAGTGAGTCCCCTGTTATATCTCCCGGTATACATACACTGCGCTTAGTCCAGCGCTACTCCGCCTCTTCAAGGCTGTATGTCTTCTTCCAGGGCAGGCTACACAAAGCAAAGGTGCTCACATCCAGGCTGTAAGCGGTTGCATCCAATCCCTTTATCTTTCACTCGTGCATATTCTCATACACAGGCAGGGATCTTTTCGGGTCCAGCAAACAAACGGCTCACTTTTCCTCCGCCATCTCTGGGGCACTCAGGTGTGCGCTGCGTACAATCAAGAGCTGACTCACGCTTGTGAACAGGTGTTGGCACTGTGTGAAATGTCTAGCTATGGTAGTGTCTCTATTGTGTGAGATGTCATCTCTATGTTCTTGAATTCGATCTTTCAAAAACCTTTTAGTTTTTCCTACATAGAATTTGGGGCAGGAGCAGTGTGTTAAATACACTACACCCACTGAGTTACAGAAATATTTAACCTCATATTCTCTACTGTTACCTGCTGAAAACTTTTTTGCCTTTTCCATAAAGGGGCAGTAAACACATTGGCACAAGGGTAATTACCTTTCACCCCTCTGTCCTTTCTCAGCCAGTCTGCACTTGATGGACTTCTATTGTACATATTTTTCACTAGATGGTCTTTTAAGTTTGGTGATTTTCGTGCTACCATCTGGGGGAAATTCCCCACCTTATCTTTGATTTTATCTTCATATGTTAGAAGATGCCAATGTTTTTGCAAAATTGACTGGATGGTTTCCCATTGGCAATTATAATTTGAAACAAATCTTATATTCTCCTTTTGGTTTATTTTATCCTTGCTTCTATAGAGCACCTCGTCTCTATCCAATTTTTCAACTTTAGATATAGCTCTATTGACAACTTTTTTTGAGTACCCTCTGTCTAGGAATCTATTTTTCATCAGATCAGCATGTTTTTTATATTTCCTTTTGGAAGAACAATTTCGTTTCAATCTAAGAAATTGTCCAAAAGGAATGCCTCTTTTAAGGTGTTCAGGATGTCTGCTTTGTGCCTGTAGAATGCTATTGGTTGCTGTCTGCTTCCTATAGTTTTCTGTTACTATTGAGTCACCTTCTTTACTTATCAAGATATCCAAAAAGGAAAGACTATTTTTATCAATTTGATGAGTTAACAAAATATTTTTGTCATTTTTGTTCAAATCCATGATAAACGTTTCTAACACATTCAAGGGTCCATCCCATAGGAGGAGAACGTCATCCACATAGCGAATCCAAAGGACGACGTTCTCCTCAAAGATGCTACTATATTTCTCATAGATTTCCATTTCCCATGCTCCTAAATGCAAGCAAGCATAGGTGGGGGCACATACCGCCCCCATTGCCGTACCTCTTTTTTGTCTGTACATAATGTTGTCAAAGACAAACATATTATTTTCTAGGATAAACCTAAGCAGGGATACTACAAATACTGTATGGTGTCTATATTTAGGACCCTTTGAATCTAAATAGTGTTCAACTGCTTTCAAACCCTCTTTGTGGGGGATAGATGAATATAAACCCTCCACATCGAGGGATACTAGGAGAGTTTCTATACTGACTTTTATTCCATCCAGTTTTTTTAGAAGATCCCCTGTGTCCTTAATATAGGATGGCAAGGTAGTTAGAAAGGGTCTCAAGAAATGGTCAGCATAGTTACCTATTTTTTCTGTGATACTGCCAATTCCTGCTACAATTGGACGCCCTGGTGGGCACTGTAAACTTTTGTGAAGTTTCGGTATCACATAAAACACAGGCAAAATTGGGTATTGTTGATAAAGAAAAGAAAATTCTTTGAATGTTACTATTCCTTTCTGTTTCGCATCATAGAGTAATCGATATAGACTATTTTGTACCTAAAAGAGGTATGTGTATGTATACCGGGAGATATAACAGGGGACTCACTGAAGAAACGGTAACCTAAAATATATGATTTTTACAGTATATCAACCTGCCAGTAACTTTTAAGTTGAGAGCAATATGGAAAGAAATACTGAAGATATTTGTTTGTTGTTTCATTAATATAGGACATGTTTGTTTCTACAATGGTGCTATATGTGTGCAGATATCTGCTAAGCTAGCAAGGGAAGTTCAAATAGACTTTCACAGTTTACTCTTGCTATATATCTATGGGACTGCTATATCTTGCTAACCAAGCTGAGAAAGTCAGCGGCAGCTGTATGTTGTTGTTTTATGCGATTATGCTATAGAGATACCTGTGTAAATCTGCTACTATGTATTTACATATTACTGCTTCCATTTGATTGCTATTTTAGGAGCAGACGTTTCTGCATTTTCTCTATATAGCTGTCTGCTGTATGAGGTACTTTATCTGTTTGAGTTAACATTAGATAAGACTGGCCAGTCAATATTATGTGCTAGGCATCTATTTTAAATGTGTTTTCATTATGTGCAGGTTTCTGCTCATTGATGGGACAGAGGTCCGCTTCTTGTTGGATCTTTTTCTGAAATAAATAAATTTATATGACTTTTCTCAACAAAAGAGTGCTGATATCCCTTACTTTTTTTATGATATTTGTCGAAATTCATAATTCTATCTCTCTTAAAAAGGTTTGATAAATCTAAATTTATAAGGGTCTGCACCAATTGATGTGACTACATCGAATTATTTATACTATTGTAAACAAAAGTATATACATTATCTC
Source organism: Bombina bombina (assembly GCF_027579735.1). NCBI lineage: Eukaryota > Metazoa > Chordata > Amphibia > Anura > Bombinatoridae > Bombina > Bombina bombina. The sequence goes on along the minus strand of NC_069506.1, from coordinate 245,484,673 downwards.
TCCCCTCCTATTTTTATATTTGTATATATATATATATATATATATATATATATATATATATATATATATATATATATATATATATATATATATACAGTATATATGCTGTATATATATCTATATCTATATATATATATCTCTATATATATATCTATATCTATATATATCTATTTATATATATATATATATATATATATTTATATAATGTGACACATCATTTTCCCATAATAAAATAACTGCACACTTTCCCATCTGTATCCCTAAGGCTGATGGTAAAATAAATAAGACCTGCTGGTGCACTTATTAAAAATGAATAGGACCCGAAAGGGTTAAGACCGCTGCTCCTTAACTCATATGCCTCCTCTGAGGCGTCGGCAAGCAATCCGCCCGATCATGTATGGTTGGGTTGAGTGACACCCCCTGCTAGCGGCCGATTGGCCACGAATCTGCAGGGGGCAGCATTGCACAAGCAGTTCGCCCCAAGGTGTTCACTATCCCTTTAAATGAAGAACGCTACTGAACAGTTCTCTGTTTTGACTAATTAAAAACAAAGCCTGTAGACCTTTTGTCATTATAACATGGGACAAACCAAATGAGAAATACTTACCAGCCACTATAGCCAGACCAACGGCAAGCCACCCAAAGTAATATGCCCAGGAAAAGCTAACATATTCTCTTACAAAGATTAATATAATAGTCGCGTGAGCCATGCCATACATTTCAACGAATCCTATAACAAAAGAAGAGACAATGAGTAACATTTCTCATCTGTACAAATACATCCACACAAATGATCTAGCTTTTACCTAAAAAAAATAAATATTTAATGCAACTTGAAATTTCATTATCTTATCTTTATGCTATACCTTGTCTGCTTTTGCCAAAAATGACCTTGCCCTGTGATATGATACCACAAACACCTCTCATTTACAGTAATGGGAATTCTATGGCACAACTTAGGGTAATAAAGGTGACCCATAATACATTTTTGTCCCCTTTATAAAGACTTGGTTTAGGATTTCAGTGTCCTATTATGTCATGAAATTATGATATTGACACCTTCTCAACGTTGTTACAGATCTACATATATAGCAAGCAATTCAGAAATATAGCACATGGTACATTTCATGCATTTTATATATCTACAGGCTTAAGGGATGCTAAAGTAAAAATTATACTTTCATGATTCAGATTAAACATTCAGTCTTATGAGACTTTCCAATTTACTTACACATTCTGAGGCACCTGCTCCTAATGAGCATGTGCAAGAGTTCACAGTGAAAACATATATGAGTTTGTGGTTGGTTGATGGCTGTCACATGGTACAGAGGTGTGAAGTACATTATGAACGAACATAGAATATTGCAACTGCGTTAACGTATTCCCCATAGACTTCAATGGAGCACAAAAGGTGGGGAACAAACGAATACCTTACTCGCGTGTAGATCCAATCGCAGTTAACTAAAGTGAGCTAACCTGACATGAAATTTTAATATTCCTAATATTCTTCACATAGCAGAATATGTTCTATTTTTCCATAAATATATATTTAAATACATATTTCTATATATCTATAATGTTTTTTTTTGCTTGTGAAATATATATATATATATATATATATATATATATATATATATATATATACTGATGAGCTCATTTCTTGTTTTGGGAGCACTGCTACGCGCCGACTGAAGATTTTCTTTGTCTTGAAGAAGGCTCTGATGTGAGCCGAAAGGTCAACTCTGTTTTTGATGACTCAATAAAACATTTTGTGTTTCTCTAAAAATACCTGAGAGTGCCCTTCACTTGCAAATAATGTTATACATGACCCTTTGAGGATTGCACCCAGGTGGCCGATACATCACCTAGGATGGAGTGCTGGGACACCTGCTAGCTATACATATATATAGAGTCTGTGGCTCTGGTGACATCACAGATTTTTTGGAGTGGTATTTAGCACCCAGGGCCGGATGTTGCTGAGTCACGGAAGGGGACCTGGTCCGGTCTTGGAGTGCAGTTCCCTTCCATGTTTTGTATTTTCTCTGGGTGATTACATCCACCTGTGCACCCCTTCTTTGTTCTCAGTCTGTTTGGCTTTGTGAGCTTGCATGATGGTGTGGCTGTGTTAGGGACTCAGGCAGTGGAAAGGACCTTGACGTGGTGCCTGAGCTTTCCCATTTGGCCAGATGCGGTAACTAACCTTTCCAGTTGTGATTTTATCTTAGCTGTGAGCTAGCTGGTGAGTGCTGGGTGTTTCTATGTGTTGTATTACTTTTTGTTTGTAATCCCCCTTGTTTCTTGCACCCATTCCGGACTGGGGTTAACTGCCTGTGGCTCTGGTGACATCACAGCTTATTTGGAGTGCTATTTAGCACCCAGGGCCGGATGTTGCTGAGTTACAGGATGTGTACCTGGTCCGGTCTTGGAGTGCAGTTCCCTTCCATGTTTTGTATTTTCTCTGGGTGATTACATCCACCTGTGCACCCCTTCTTTGTTCTCAGTCTGTTTGGCTTTGTGAGCTCGCATGATGGTGTGGCTGTGTTAGGGACTCAGGCAGTGGAAAGGACCTGGACGTGGTGCCTGAGCTTTCCCATTTGGCCAGATGCGGTAACTAACCTTTCCAGTTGTGATTTTATCTTAGCTGTGAGCTAGCTGGTGAGTGCTGGGTGTTTCTATGTGTTGTATTACTTTTTGTTTGTAATCCCCCTTGTTTCTTGCACCTATTCCGGACTGGGGTTAACTGCCTGTGGCTCTGGTGACATCACAGCTTTTTTGGAGTGCTATTTAGCACCCAGGGCCGGATGTTGCTGAGTCACAGGAAGTGTACCTGGTCCGGTCTTGGAGTGCAGTTCCCTTCCATGTTTTGTATTTTCTCTGGGTGATTACATCCACCTGTGCACCCCTTCTATGTTCTCAGTCTGTTTGGCTTTGTGAGCTCGCATGATGTGTGTACTGTTTTCCCTCCTTGTAAATCTCACATTTGATGATGGACCACAGGTTCTCAATGGGGTTCAGATCAGGTGAACAAGGAGGCCATGTCATTAGATTTTCTTTTTTTATACCCTTTCTTGCCAGCCACGCTGTGGAGTACTTGGACGCGTGTGATGGAGCATTGTCCTGCATGAAAATCATGTTTTTCTTGAAGGATGCAGACTTCTTCCTGTACCACTGCTTGAAGAAGGTGTCTTCCAGAAACTGGCAGTAGGACTGGGAGTTGAGCTTGACTCCATCCTCAACCCGAAAAGGCCCCACAAGCTCATCTTTGATGATACCAGCCCAAACCAGTACTCCACCTCCACCTTGCTGGCGTCTGAGTCGGACTGGAGCTCTCTGCCCTTTACCAATCCAGCCACGGGCCCATCCATCTGGCCCATCAAGACTCACTCTCATTTCATCAGTCCATAGAACCTTAGAAAAATCAGTCTTGAGATATTTCTTGGCCCAGTCTTGACGTTTCAGCTTGTGTGTCTTGTTCAGTGGTGGTCGTCTTTCAGCCTTTCTTACCTTGGCCATGTCTCTGAGTATTGCACACCTTGTGCTTTTGGGCACTCCAGTGATGTTGCAGCTCTGAAATATGGCCAAACTGGTGGCAAGTGGCATCTTGGCAGCTGCACGCTTGACTTTTCTCAGTTCGTGGGCAGTTATTTTGCGCCTTGGTTTTTCCACACGCTTCTTGCGACCCTGTTGACTATTTTGAATGAAACGCTTGATTGTTCGATGATCACGCTTCAGAAGCTTTGCAATTTTAAGAGTGCTGCATCCCTCTGCAAGATATCTCACTATTTTTGACTTTTCTGAGCCTGTCAAGTCCTTCTTTTGACCCATTTTGCCAAAGGAAAGGAAGTTGCCTAATAATTATGCACACCTGATATAGGGTGTTGATGTCATTAGACCACACCCCTTCTCATTACAGAGATGCACATCACCTAATATGCTTAATTGGTAGTAGGCTTTCGAGCCTATACAGCTTGGAATAAGACAACATGCATAAAGAGGATGATGTGGTCAAAATACTCATTTGCCTAATAATTCTGCACTCCCTGTATATATATATATATATATATATGTACACTATAGATATATACAGAGGACAATTGCCTGGTATTTCGGGGCTGGACTGACCATGCCGGCGGGATCAGACTGATTTACTACTGGAAAGTTTTCCTCTGTGAAAAGCACAATTGGGCAGAAAGAAGCTACTCCCAAGTGGCAACCAGTCCATAGAACAAGCTATTGAGCTGCTGTTCGTTCCTGGCATACTGCTTCTCTTTCTGTTTTGCATATATATAGGAACATTTATTTAAAAATACAAAAAACATATTCCCCTATTTGAAGAACATTAGAATATGAAATTTTTTACAGTAAATACATATATATAAGCATTACTAAATATGAATATTGCATAAATATGATTTTTCATGTTTTCAGCTACTTGACTGCAAAGGGCTCCAATTTATATATTTTAATGTTTGTGTGTTTATAAGTCTATATCTATAAATACATATATACACATTTAAATACATCAGTACATATGTACACATACACATACACACACACACACATATATATATACATATTTAGATGTATGGTAAAACCCTTTGCATGCCTCATATCTTTGTGCTCTTATAACTTTTTATGCAATTTTTTTGAATATTTTTTGTCAGACAGTGTTATTATGAGTGTAACTGTTCTTCTTTTTAAATGTATTTTGTGCAACTTTTTAGTCGAGCGTAACCGTAACAGTTAACCATAGCTCTGAAGTCACACTAGCCTGACCCGCGTTAAATTTAATTGATTTAATTGTGTTTAAGCAAATGTGTTTACTTTCAACTCGTAATACATGCCCTACTTCCTATGTGCATAAAGACCCACTATAAACCCGTTATAGTGTGCTCAATCATGCTACTCAGAATCTAGCCCTCAGTAGGAATGGGTGTTGGCACATTTGTTGTAGTGTTGCTTGTGTTTATTCTTCCTAGATACGTATGTATGTCATGTATGTCTAAATGAATAAACATTCAAGTGTAATATTTAAGTGTTAATGTTTGTTTCAAAGAAAAAGTTTGACAGAGTGACAGCCATCCCTATGACTCAGCTGAACAGAATATTGTAGGAACTGGTGAAACCAGAGAGACTGCAGAAATCTCCAACTTCAACTTTGCACCAGGACACATAATCTTCTTTGCCCCATTTCATACATGCAATACCAAGATGATTTATTTTCAGTTACTATTACATATAAACTGGAAAATAAGTGACATTACCAATGCTCAACATTCCAGATCCAATAACTTTCTGAAAATACACGTCAGGGTATTTGACTTGAAATCCTGCAAAAGCATTAAACAGAACACCAAAAATGATGGAGACGATTAAGGCAGCTTTGACATATCCTGTAGAAAGGGAAAAAGAAAGAAAGATGATAAGAGCGAGATATTTGACAAGAGGAACAAAACTGCAATACATGGTAATAGTATTTGCTAGAACAGACTGCTTGGAGGATGCATAATAACAGTGGCGTCACTAGGGTTGGTGTCACCCGGTGCAGTAAGTTATGGTGTCACCCCCCCAGAAAGCAGACACACACAAAAACACAGGCACACACACATACAAACACTCAGGCACACTCAGACACACTTGAAAACACACTCAGATGCACACACAAACAGTCGGAAACACACTCAGACACACACACAAAAACACTCTGACACACACACACACAAAAACACTCAGACACACACACACAAAAACACTGAGACACACACAAAAAAACACTGAGACACACAATAACACTCAGGCACACACACAAAAACACTCAGACACACACACACACACAAAAACACTCAGACACACAGACACAAAAACTCAGACACGCACACACAAAAACTCAAACACACACACATACACAATATGTAAACTGCACTACATTAATTATAAAGCTCATGCCTAGAGCTGCTCCCTGGCTCAGCAGAGCATCAAATGAAAGATAAACAGAGCACTCTAAAATAAATCACTAAAGAAAAGGTTAAGGCGCGCAAACTATGAAAATTCTGCTCTCTGACTCTGTTTCAAGTCTGTCAGTGCACAGCCCCAGGCCGCGTGCCTACCGCTTCTTATGGCCAATCACATCTGCATTCTGCCCACCCCCAGACCCCACCCGCCCGCCCTCCTACCTCTTCAGTGTGCACTTAGTGTAATGTAACTGTACTGGTCTGGTGGGCATCATATGTGGCTCCTTTACTTTAGAGACAGTGTCAGACAATCATGTGGTCAGGTGCCAGGCATCCCCCTTAGTGATTTCCCAGTTCCCGTTTAGAGAGACAGCACAGCAATGAGTGACTCCACTGCTCCACACGTCACTGAGCAGTGAGAACAGATAGGCAGGCATGTTTAGGCTAGCAGCGCAACTTCGCAAGCCCCACGGCATGCCCACAACATTCATAGTGAAATTGGGCAGGGGAGGAGCAAAGTACAAACAAGCAAAAGCAGCCGGGAAAACTATTTGTGGAAATTGCAGGGCTGGCTCAAGGGGCAAAAAAATTAAGTGTTTACAACTTCCCCAGTCCCACTAATGTTCACAAATGCTGGCCACTATAATAAAAAAAATCTATGCATCTCCACATTGTATTTCTTTGAATTGCAATAAAATAAAAAAAAATAAAAAATAAAAATTTTCTGGTGGTGTCAGCCCCTGGAGGGTGTCACCCGGGTGCGGCCCGCACCTCTGCACCCCCCTAGTGACGCCACTGCATAATAATATCCTAATAATAATAAATTAATTAAAGTGATACTAAACCTAATTTTTTTTCATGATTCAGAGGGAGCTTGGAATTTTAAGGAACTTTCTAATTTACTCCTATTATCAATTTTTCTTTATTCTCTTGCTATCTTTATTTGAAAAAGAAGGAATAAAAGCTTTGGAGCCAGCCCATTTTAGGTTAAGAACCTGGGTTGTTCTTGCTGATTGGTTGACTAAATGTAGCCACCAATCAGCAAGCCTTATGCAGGGTACTGAACGAAAAACAGGCCGGCTCCAAAGCTTTCATTTCTTCTTTTTCAAATAAAGATACCAAGAGAACGAAGAAAAATTGATCATTGGAATAAATTAGAAAGTTGCTTAAAATTGCATGCTCTATCTGAATCATGAAAAAAAAATTGTGTTTTCTATCCCTTTAAGCTTGCAATTCAGATGATAATATGGGCACTGCAGACTTTTTGGACCTTCTGGTTCTCATGTGCCATCAGAATATATGTTTCTGTATTACTCCAGTGGTTAAAAGGACATCTCTTCAGACACATGTATCATATCATAACATAAGTAACACATCAGTGCATGAGAATGTCATTAGCTGTTTGTTCATAATGCATGAGAAGTCTCTGAAAGGACATGAAATCCCTAGTTTGAAAGAGGAGACTCTACCCTTCCAAGGCAGTGTTCACATATCCCTCTAAAATGAAGGTGATCATCTGACCCACTGGCCACCGGGGAGGTATTTGATAAAGGTATCAAGCCATTTTATAGACTCTATTTCACTTCATAAAGTACGCAAATGGCATGAGACCATACTTTGTAAAGAGGGGAGTCCCTTCTTTTAATAATCCTGTTACCAGAAGGTAATTGCCTGAAAAATTGCAATCACCTACCTATTTAGTAACAACATTTTATTTCATAAATATAAAGGAACAGCAGTTAAACGGGTTACTTTTTGTCAAAAAGGGGTTAAAGGTACTCAGATATGCAACTGGGAAGAGTTTGTTATATTACAAACAGCTGCAGGAACACCTTTTTAAATGATTGAGCACTCTCTCTCTCTTAGTCACCCCCCACCCAATGGTAGGTTGATTTCTGATGCTGTCTCTTATTTAAATAACTACAACTGGCGAAATAATTTATTTCAAATAACAAAACAAGGGTAAAGGAGCCATTTATAAACTATTTAATTCACCCCAGCAAGTAAAATGGATCATTGAGAACACACATAAGGGAAGAAAATATTACAGTAAAATGTCCTTTTTAGAAGTCTCATCTGGTAAAGACAGAATACAAAACACACAAAACACCTGTCATGTGGAAGAGGGAAGATTATTAAGATATTTTATTTCCTTATAGCCATCTAATGATTATTATAATAGCAACAATCACCTGGATGCAAGCACTAATCTTATTTTGTTTTGTTATTGGTGTCAGGGTTTATAGCTCCTTCTCTTCAGCAAATGAAAAAATGAAAAAATGTGCAGGTGACCTAATAACTGCTGCAAGCATTACAACTCCCAAGCAGAATGTGACTGGTGATTGGTTAATGGGTAAATGTCTGCTGCTGATTGGCTCATTGGCAGATTCATGCTTGGAACTTTTGCATTAGAATGTGCCTTGAAAGGGACATGAAACCAAACATTTTTCTTTCATGATTTAGGTAGAACATACAACAACTTTCCAATTTACTTCTATTATCAAATTTGTTTCATTCTCTTGGTATCATTTGCTGAAGGAGCAGCAATGCACTAACGATTTTTAACTGAACACATGGGTGAGCCAATGACAATCGGTATATATATGCAGCCACCAATCAGCAGCTAGAACCTAGGTTCTTTGCTGCTCCTGAGCTTTTCTAGATAAACCTTTCAGCAAAGGATAACAAGAGAAGGAAGCAAATTAAATAATAGAAGTAAATTGAAAAGTTGTTTAAAATTGTATGCTCTGTCTAAATCATGAATGTCTAATTATGACTTTACTGTCCCTTTAAGTCACTCAACAGTGAAATCAGAAATGTTTGGAGCTTGATATTTTTGTTCAAACAGTCTTATGTTTATAAATGTTTTACCGACTTGCTTTCTGCACAAAGTGCAATATGGTGTAAAATTACCAAAACAATATATTGTATGGTCTAATCTTACTATTTTACCTTAAAAGGACACAATACCCAAATGTTTAAGCACTGACTAGAAAATTTCACCTGAACATCTCTATGTAAAACATGAATATATTTTAACTTAAAATGTCCTCAGGCTCAGTAGCCACATCCCATTGTAAAGGGACATTAAGCAGCCAATCAGGACGATAGTCCAGGGACTTGCAGGGAGTGTGCACTACAAACCCCATTTTGTATTTTGTACTTTATTTTGAAAACATGTGCTGTGTGGTACTGCTCCAAGACCACCATTGGAAACAGCAGACAGGTTTGTAGCTGCTTAGGAAGATGAGATTGAGGGGTTTGAAGAACCCCCATCCAGCTCCTTTGCAGTTGTCGGTGCATCATGATTCAGACCCTCTGTGATGTCACCACATGCATTCGTGGTAACGCTACCGGCACCCCCATGAAACCTGGGAAAGCTGCCCTCTAGGCCACCAATGATCACTCGCCTGTAGTCGTGCAGGGGATCTCTGTAAACAGCGTTTGAACATTGATCGCCCTGCATGAAGAAAAGGGCTTGTTAAGCGCCCACAGGTCATAACACTAATGACAAGCGTGGGTCATTATGTGCATCAAAGCGTTTAAGGAAGTTTACTATGAAATCTTTTGAGATTTTAGTGAAATCACAGTACAGAAAAGTGTGACATCAGCACTAATTAATCTGATTGGATGTTGCTTTTTTTCAACATGCAGCTTAAAGTATCTGAAGGATTACTGTTTACGGAGTATTTACTATTGTAAGCTAAAGAAATGTTGAGGTAAAATATTTTCCTTTTTACGTAGAGATGTTCATGGGATATTTTCTTCTCAGTTATGCTGTATCACTTTTGAGTGACATAGGGGTAGATTTATGAAATGTCGGACGGACATGATTCGATGTGGCGAACATGTTCGCCCGACATCGCTAAATGCCGACAGCATATGCTGTCGGCATTTAACATTGCACAAGCATTTCTAATTAAATGCTTGTGCAATGCCACCCCTTGAACATTTGCGGCCGCTAGCAGGGGTGTCAATCATCATCGTATTCCAGCATAATAAATCTACCCCATAAAAATCCTTTTTTTTTTTAATATTTAGAAACATGCACACTCCTGAGCCTACTTAGATATGCTCTTTCAGAAAGAATACCAAAAGAAAAACGTAAAGTTGATAACAAAATTAAATACGTATCATGAAAATAAATAATTCCTGAATAATAATAATTCCTTATATCATCTCACTCAACTACAAATTTAAAGGGATATAAAACCCCAATATCTTCTTTTTGTGATTCGGAAAGAGCATACAATTTTTAAAAAAAGCTTACAATTTACTGTTATAAAATTTGCTTCATTCCCATGGTATTCTTTGTTAAAGGGCAACCTAGGTGATGACATGCTCTGTCTGAATCATGAAAGAAAAAAAAATTGGGTTTCATGTCCCTTTAAGTGTAAAACTAGTACTCCAAAAGAAACCTTTTCTTTCAAGGTAAAAACTTCCTCTTTTGTTGTGGTTTTCCATTTCAAATTGAAATTGCAAATTTTATTCAGCCACGTTTTGCAACTAAAACTGTTATGCAACAAAAACCTTTCTGAAGAAATTTCTCGATATTCCACTTTTATTTTGTATTTCCCTGTGTGTTAGACTGACGTTTAAAATAAAGGAGATTGTATACAATAAAATAACACGAAATCCACAGATGAAACATATAAAAATAAAGAGTAATACACATGTATAAGTAAAAAATACAAATATATGAACACATATATGAAAAGGAACTATTTAAACATGTATGAAAAAGGTTTGGTTTATTTTCATTTTGAAACTAACACAGCTGCTGGGATAGACGCTCGCTGGTTGATAATGAAACAGCTTTACATTTCACATCCTTTGTCTAAATGTGCATACTTTCTGAGGGATTCAGACTATATGTATATGCATTTTGTGATTGGCTGATGGCTGTCACATGATGCAGTGGGAAGGAAAATAAAACTAACTGAAATTTGTCAGAAAAAAAAATCTATTCATGAAATTCAAACTAAGTGCTTTTGCATTGTCTATTTACTATGCATTTATTGATTATGCTACTATACTGTGTTTAGTGCTCTTGTTTTTAGCTGCAATAACCCAAAAACAGTAACTTTACCGTCCCTTCTATGGTCTCAGATGTATCTGTGCTGTATCTGTGTATAATAGGTTTACAAACCTGCGACACCATGTAAGTAACATTTCTTTACCTGCCCAACCATGCGCAAAACAGTGTTCAGGGGTGCAGATATTCCATATTCCCATATATAATAAGTTTTTCTCTGGGTCTAAGAAAGTCCAGTGATTAGAAATTAAGGCAATGAGTAAACACAGGTTGCTTGCAGACGTCAGAGATAATACAGCCAATCTCAGATTGTAAGCTGTTTCTGGGCTACACCTGTCAGAAAGAGGGATAGACACAGAAGATGAAAAAAAATATATTTTAATACAACAAAAAACAAATTACAAAAAATGCATGTGAATAAATTTGGTATATGGAACCAACCCTAAGGGACCCCTTAAAGAGACACTGAACCCAATTTTTTTCTTTTGTGATTTAGATAGAGTATGCAATTTTTTAGCAACTTTCTAATTTACTCCTATTATCAAATGTTCTTCATTCTCTTGGTATTTTTTTTTAGAAAGCAAGAATGTAAGTTTAGGTGCCGGCTCATTTTTGATGAACAACCTGGGTTATTCTTGCTGATTGCTGGATAAATTCATCTACCAATAAACAAGTGCTGTCCAGAGTCCTGAACCTAAAAAAAAGCTTAGATACCTTCTTTTTCAGATACAGACAGCACTTTTTTATTGGTGGATGAATTTAACCACCAATCAGCAAGAACAGCCCAGGTTGTTTAGCAAAAAATGGACCAGCATCTAAACTTACATTCTTACATTTCAAATAAAGATACCAAGAGAACGAAGAAAAATTGATAATAGGAGTAAATTAGAAAGTTGCTTAAAATTGCATGCTCTACCCGAATCACAAAAGAAAAAATCTGGGTTCAGTGTCCCTTTAATGATTTGTAGAATAGAGTTTTGCTAATACCATATCCCTTTACATCTAAATAATGCTAAAACAATAATCTTATCTTCCCTAGCACAGCAACTGCACATTGCAATTAGCACAGAAAGGGTGAGAATGTCGAAGCAGTTTTGCAAACAGAAGTATATTGAAAAATTTGATTTTGTAAAATTTTAAAATCACTCACATGATCTACACCATACATTACTTCCCTAGCAAAATACAATACATATTTAAATGATTTCATTAAACTGTATTATTTTTCTGTGGAGAGAGCCACTGTCCCTATGGTAAGTCATTTACGTCATGGTTATAGGACAATATAGTTGCTGTATAAATTTTTCTCTCACTCAAGTGTTATTTTAAATGTTCTATATTTTGGAAAATTATTGCAGAGCATTATAGGCTAAAATTCAATTCATATACAAAGACAAGCAGTTCAAATACCTTCTTTGGTTGATGTCCATGGTGCTTTTAGAAGGAAGGAAATGGGAAAGAGTTGTGAAGGCACCTTTTATTCCCCCATACTGTCTCCACCCTCAATGGTTTGTGTAATAATTACGTCAATTGGATGTTGGTACAGTGCTAAGAAATCTGTAGCTTTCTAGATTTTTTTTAAAAAAAACTTTCTTGTGTAATTCAAAATCATTGAAATTATTTGTAATAAAAGAAATGTTATATTCTTTACCTGACTATGTAAGATTTTAAAGAGACAGTCTAGTCAAAAATACTTTCATGATTCAGATAGGGCATGTAATTTTAAACAACTTTCCAATTTACTTTTATCATCAATTTTGCTTTGTTCTCTTGGTGTTCTTAGTTGAAAGCTAAACCTTTGTAGACTCATATGCTAATTTCTTAGCCCTTGAAGACTGCCTCTTATCTCTTATCTGAATGCATTTAACAAAAAATCACAACTAGTGGGCGTTAGTTCAGGTGTGCCATATAGATAAGATTGTGCTCACGCCCGAGGAGTTACCTAGGAGTCAGCATTGATTGGCTAAAATGCAAGTCTTTCAAAAGAACTGAAATAAGGGGCAGTCTACAGAGGATTAGATACAAGGTAAAAAATGTGTTAATATAACTGTGTTTGGTTATGCAAAACTGGGGAATGGGTAATAAAGGGATTATCTATCTTTTAAAACCATAAATATTCTAGTGTAGACTGTCCCTTTAAAGTCAAACAAATCTACAGGTACACACACAGGTGGCCACACACACATATACTCAACCCTCACAAACACACAAATACACAGGCATACACACAACTCTTACACACACTAACACACACACACATATATGTACAAAGAAATCACTTAACCCTTTCATGACAGGGCTAAAGTGCCTACATCGGAACAACTGTTCCGATGTAGACAAATTGAAACCACTGTGTGCACAATCGCGAGATTTCAATTATTGGATCGCGTCTGGGGGGCTTCCCTACAACCCTAGGAATGCCCTCCAGACCGCGATCAAATCCTGAAAGCACAGAAGGCTTCAGGACAGCCGTTAGCTATGACGTTCTATTCCGTCATAATAGCTTTAAAGCCCAGTGTAATTATGACGGAATAGAACGGCATAACTGCATTAAGAGGTTAAACACACACAAACATCACAAATACACAGGCACACACACAGGTGGCCACACACAACCCTCACAAACACACAACCCTCACAAACACACAAATACACAGGCGCACACACACATACACACAACCCTCACATTCACACAAATACACACAGACATACAAAGAAATCACTTAAACACACACATAGACACACACAAACCTCACAAATACACAGGCACACACACACAGGTGACCACACACACATACACACAACCCTCACAAACACACAAATACACAGGCACTCACACAGGTGACCACACACACACACACACAACCCTCCTAAATACACAAATACACAGGCACATACACAGGTGAACACACACATACATACACACAACCCTCACAAATACACACACATACAAAGAAATCACCTAAACACACACAAACTTCACAAACAAATGCACACAAATCCACAGGCATGCACACAGGGGACCACACACACATACACACAACCCTCACACTCACACAAATACACAGACACGCACACAGGTGAACACATACACACAACCCCCACACTCACACAAATCCACAGGCATGCACACAGGTGAACACACACACATACACACAACCCTCACACTCACACTCACACAAATACACAGACACGCACACAGGTGAACACATACACACAACCCCCACACTCACACAAATACACAGGTGAACACACATAAACACAACCCTCACAAACACACAAATACACAGGCACGCACACAGGTGACCACACACACATACACACAACCCTCATAAGCACACAAATCCACAGACACACAGACAGGTAACAACACACACACATATATATACACAACTCCCACACTCACACAAATCCACCAGCACACACACAGGTGACCACACACACATACACACAACCCTCACAAATACACACACATACAAAGAAATCACCTAAACACACACAAACTTCACAAACAAATGCACACAAATCCACAGGCATGCACACAGGTGACCACACACGCATACACACAACCCTCACACTCACACAAATACACAGACACGCACACAGGTGAACACATACACACAACCCCCACACTCACACAAATACACAGGTGAACACACATAAACACAACCCTCACAAACACACAAGTACACCGGCACGCACACAGGTGACCACACACACATACACACAACCCTCATAAGCACACAAATCCACAGACACACACACAGGTAACCACACACACATATATACACAACTCCCACACTCACACAAATCCACAAGCACACACACAGGTGACCACACACACATACACACAACCCTCACAAATACACACACATACAAAGAAATCACCTAAACACACACAAACTTCACAAACAAATGCACACAAATCCACAGGCATGCACACAGGTGACCACACACTCATACACACAACCCTCACACTCACACAAATACACAGACACGCACACAGGTGAACACATACACACACCCCCACACTCACACAAATCCACAGGCATGCACACAGGTGAACACACACACACAACCCCCACACTCACACACACAAATACACAGGTGAACACACATAAATACAACCCTCACAAACACACAAATACACCGGCACGCACACAGGTGACCACACACACATACACACAACCCTCATAAGCACACAAATCCACAGACACACACACAGGTAATCACACACACATATATACACACAACTCCCACACTCACACAAATCCACAGGCACGCACACAGGTGAACACACATATACACAACTCTCACAAATACACACACATAAAAATAAATCACTTAAACACATACATAGACACACACAAATCCCACAAACAAATGCACTCAAATCCACAGGCACGCTCAAGGTGGCCATACACACAACCCCTGCACTCACACAAATCCACAGGCACGCACACAGGCGAACACATGCACACAACCCTCACAAACACACAAATACTGTACACAGGCAAGTACATAAGTGACCACACACACATACACACAACCCTCACAAACACACAAATACACAGGCACGCACACAGGTGACCACACACACATACACACAACCCTCACAAACACACACAGGCACGCACACAGGTGAACACACATATACACAGCTCTCACAAATACACACACATAAACAAAGAAATTACTTAAACACACACATAGACACACACAAATCCCACAAACAAATGCACACAAATCCACAGGCACGCACAAGGTGGTCATACACACACATACACACAACCCCTACACTCACACAAATCCACTGGCAAGCACACAGTTGGACACATGCACACAACCCTCACAAACACAAATATACACACATACAAAGAAATCACTTAAACACACACATAGACACGCACAAACCCCACAAACAAATGCACACAAATCCACAGGATCGCACACAGGTGACCACACACACATATACACAGGACCCCCACACACAAATCTACAAGCACGCACACAGGATAACACACATGCCCACAAACCTCACAAACACTCACACACAGGTACTCACAGAAACAAATACACACAACCCCTGCAAACACACGCACACAAATACACAGAGACACACACACAACCCTCATAAACACATGAACATATACAATGAAACCCCAAAACACCAGCACCCATACACAAATATATCCACACAAAAAACACATAGGCACACACAACACAGTGGATCTTCGGGGGTTAGTGTTAGTTTTTTTTTTTTTTTAAATCTTTTTGGGCGGTTTTCTTCTTTAGATTAGGGCTTGGGCTTTAGGTAAAAGAGCTGAATGCCCTTTTAAGGGCAATGTAAAATAGCTGAATGCCCTTTTAAGGGCAATGCTCATACAAATGTCCTTTTCAGGGCAATGGGTAGCTTAGGTTTTTTTAGAGTTAGGTTTTTTATTTTGGGGGGTTCGTTGGGTGGTGGGTTTTACTGTTGGGAGGTCTTTGTATTTTTTTCAAGGTAAAAGAGCTGATTTCTTTAGGGTAATGCCCTACAAAAGGCCATTTTAAGGGCTATTGGTAGTTTATTGTAGGCTAGGGTTTTTATTTTATTTTGGGGGGCTTTTTTATTTTTATAGGGCTATTAGATTAGGTGCAATTGTTTTTATTTTTAATATTTTCGTTTGTTATTTTTCGTAATTCAGTGTTAGTTATTTATCGTAATTTAGTATTTTTTATTTTTTGTAATTTTAGACTTAATTTTTATTAGTAGTATTAGTTTTTTTTTAATGTGTAATTTAGTTTTTTTAATTGGTAGTTATTTTAATTGTAGTATAATAGTTATGTTAGGTTAATTGTTCGTTTAAACTTAGGTTTTTTTAATTTCACAGGTAAGTTTTTATTTACTTTAAGATAGGGATATTGTAATTTTAATATAAAGTTAGGGGGTTGTTAGGTTTAGGGGTTAATAGTTTAATTTATTTTTTTGCGATGTGGGGGGCTGGCGGTTTAGGGGTTAATAGGTTAATTTAGTGGCGGTGATGTGGGAGGCCAGAGGTTTAGGGGTTAACAAATTTATTATAGTGGCGGCATTGTCGGGGAGCGGCGGAATAGGGGTTAATAACTTTATTTAGGTGTCGGCGATGTCGGGTGCGACAGATTAGGGGTGTTTAGACTTGGGGTTTATCATAGGGTGTAAACGTAACTTTTTTCCCCCCATAGACATCAATGGGGTTGCGTTATGGCAATCGCCATTCCGCACTTCAGGTGTTAGGGGGTCGATCCGATAAAAATTGTCGCCCGCAAAAGCTGGCGACGCCAATATTTGCGCTGGTTTGGTATCACATATACGGCGTAACCTAGAAGTTACGCGCGTATATTTCTGCCGTCGCCCGTAGTTTTTTGGGCCATAGGCAGGTATACCAAACCAGCGCAGTTTGGTATCCAATATACAGCGTAAGGACTTACGTGGCGAAAATTGAGAAATCTTACTCCATTTTCACCTCGCCACAAAAAGCAGCCGTAAGAAGCCTTACGCTGACTATTGGAGCCCCGTAACTCCCTAAACTAGCTGCTAAATAAACCTAACACCTAACGCATGCGCAATGTCTATCTAGCTGTCAACCGCGATCTGCTAAATAAAACCTAACACCTAACGCATGCGCATGTCTATCTAGCTGTCAACCGCGATCTGCTAAATAAAACCTAACACCTAACGCATGCGCAATGTCTATCTACCTGTCAACCGCGATCCCCCGCCGCAATACCTAATAAAGTATTTAACCCCTAAACCGCCGCCATCTACATAAACTAACCCCCTACTGTGAGCCCCTAAAACCGCCACCATCTAACTGATCTATCCCCTAATGTGAACCCCTAAAACCGTCGCCATCTACCTGATCTATCCCCTAATCTGACCCCTTACACCGCCGCCAGCTATATTAATATTATTAACCCCTAATCTAATATCCATAAAGTAATAAGCTCTATTACCAGCCCTTAAAAGGGCCTTTTGTGAGGCTTTGCCCCAAAGTTAACAGCTCTTTTGCCCTATAACCTGCCCTCCCTACACCGCCGCCACCTATATTAATGGTATTAACCCCTAATGTAAGCCCCTTACACCGCCGCCATCTATATTAAAATTATTAACCCCTAATTTAATCTACCTACCCCGCCGCCAGCTATATTATCTATATTAACCCTAAGCATATTATAGTTAATATAGTTATTACATTATATATATTAACTATATTAACCCTAATTATATTAGGGTTAATATAGTTACTATAGTATTTATATTAACTATATTAACTCTATCTAACCCTAACACCCCTAACTAAATTCTTATTAAATAAATCTAATTCATATTATAAACTAAAATATTCCTATTTAAATCTAAATACTTACCTATAAAATAAACCCTAAGATAGCTACAATATAATTAATAATTACATTGTAGCTATGTTAGGGTTTATATTTATTTTACAGGTAAATTGTTAATTATTTTAACTAGGTATAATAGCTATTAAATAGTTATTAACTATTTAATAGCTACCTAGTTAAAATAATTACCCAATTACCTGTAAAATAAATCCTAACCTAAGTTACAAATACACCTACACTATCAATAAATTAAATAAACTACAAATATCTATCTAAAAATACAATTAAATAAACTAAATTACAAAAAAAAACAACACTAAATTACAAAAAATAAAAAAAAGATTACAAGATTTTTAAGCTAATTACACCTATTCTAAGCCCCCTAATAAAATAATAAACCCCCAAAATAAAAAAAATGCCCTACCCTATTCTAAATTAAAAATAGTTCAAAGCTCTTATACCTTACCAGCCCTTAAAAGGGCCTTTTGTGGGGGCATGCCCCAAAGAAAACTGCTCTTTTGCCTGAAAAAAAAAACACAATACCACCCCCCAACATTACAACCCACCACCCACATACCCCTAATCTAACCCAAACCCCCCTTAAATAAACCTAACACTACCCCCCTGAAGATCTCCCTACCTTGTATTCACCCCGCCGGGCAGAACTCTTCATCCGATCCGGGCGATGTCCAATCAAGCGGCAAAGAAGAATTCTTCATCCCGGCGATGTCTTTCTCCAAGCGGCAGCAAAGTCTTCTTCCATCCGGCAGCATCTTCCATCAAGCGGCATCTTCAATCTTCATTCATCGCTCCTCCAACGCGGAGCATCCATCCCCGCCGACGACTGAACGACGAATGAGGTACCTTTAAATGACGTCATCCAAGATGGCGTCCATCGAATTCCGATTGGCTGATAGGATTCTATCAGCCAATCGGAATTAAGGTAGAAAAATCTGATTGGCTGATTGAATCAGCCAATCAGATTCAAGTTAGGCTAGTGAGGGGGGATAGCGGATAGAGGGTTAGACGTGTCGGGCTATGTTTAGGAGGCATGTTAGACAGTGCGGGTGATTTCATACTTTAGTCAGGTTTTGTAGGCGCCGGCAGTTTCTAACGTGGTGCAAGTCACTGGCGACGCCAGAAATTTGTACTTGCGCAGATTTCTGGACATCGCTGGTTTATCAGACTTACGGCACGTTAGCAACTGACGGCGCCGTATATTGGATAGCTCGAGATGCGAGCTGAAACTACGGGCGACGCGGGTTCCCTCGCTTGCGCCGCAAACTACGCCGTATATCGGATCGCGCCCTAGGTTTTTTTCTAACACGCTCTCCCCATTGATGTCTATGGGGGAAAACGTGCACGAGCACGTCAAAACAGCCCTTGGCTTTTGAGCGGTATGGAGCTTATCGCCACCATATCACAAGCACAAGGTGGCTTTTCAGAAACTTTTAATGAGAGCGCTATGGTGGGATAACGCAACTTTTGTTGCATTCGTTTCACACCCTCTATAGCGCAAAACTCGTAATCTAGGCGAAAGTTTCTTCAAATTTGTCTTTAATTATTGGCCTCATCAGAATTCCCATGTGACAACATTGTATGGAAGTACAATATTTACTTACTTTATTTATTTATTTTAACGTCATTCCAATCAATTAGAAGAGATGTAGTTTGAATTAGTAAAACTGCTCAAAATTAGTAAAACATAAAAAATGAGTGGAGCGATAAGGGGTTTATGGCAGATGTTTGCCTTTGGTATTACGAGTTGAAAGTAAACGCAATCGCTTGAGTGCAATCGCTATTTACGCTAGAATGATCTGGTTAACTGTTTTTCTAAACAAAAAGGTTGCACAAGACACATCAAAAATACATTACAAACTACAGATACATTCATAATAACACCATCTAATTAAAAGTGTTTACAAAAATATTGCACACAAAAGTTATAAAGGCTCAAAGATATGAGATCTCTTTAACATAGAGATACATACATATAGATGTCTTAAGATGTATATATATATATATATATATATATATATATATATATATATATGTGTAAGCTTCAAATGTAGAAAAGAAGGCTGGCACATCTCCTTGAGTTCGTAAAAACTTTCTTTATTTCAGTCATATAAAACAAGCGGGTATGCAAAGCTCAGGAACTATGCTTTACATGTTTGAACGTTTCAGCCTTAATCATAAGCATAGTACAACTTAAAAAAATGCTAAAATAAATAGGGCTTGCCCTTCACCTATTGGACAAAATAAATCATGTGACTGACCATACCAGAAATAATCCTCAAATTTAAGGTGGAATGGGGGGGGGGGGGGGGAAACAAAGTGACACCTCATGAAAATGAGTTTAGCTAGCAATGCAAAATCAACTCGGCTATGCAGAAAGAATAATCTCTAGATTTGATCTACTAATTGAGACACTTTTATAGAAGAAAAAGGTACTTAAATATGTGTCACTATGTGATTAATAAAATTACTTACTCATTTATAATACCACATATAACTCTTTGAATGCAATGAGGTTGAAAAAGGCAATGTTGCAAAATGTAAACCAGTTATGGGCTAATACTGGCAAAAATTAAACCTGAAACGAGGAAGCAGAAAAAATGAGGGGGGCAAAAATTCTTCAACAGGTTCTGTTAAATATTGAACTTTGAGCAAAATTATTCTTTAAAATAATATACTGAGTAACTAACTTGTAAGTACACTATTTGATGATTTTAATCTCAATTGATGAATAAAAACCAATGGTGTTTCACAAAAATTTGCATAATGCAAGAGTGAAACTGGGATGAAAGTGACAACATAGTTAGTGGAGCTACTCCCAAAAATGAATAAGGTCAAATATGGAATTATACTCTTTTGGGATTCTTGTATCCAGGTTAAAAATCCAAAAGGCCTCACGTTTCAAAAGTAATTTCCCCAAGTTGCCTCCTCGTTTGGGTAATTTGACTGCCTCAATCACCATCCATTTAAGTCTTGTATTAACACTGTTGTGTTCTTGGATGAAATGGTTTGCAAGCTCTGAACAACCATCTTTCCTCTTGATTTCAGAGAGATGCTGTCTAATCCTCTCCCTGACCTCACGTATTGTGCAGCCTATGTACTGTTTACAATTACATGTACACCAGATCATGTACACTGCATTTTTAGATCTACAGTTTACACAGGTGTCAAGGTCGTATTTTTTGCCATTACTGTGTGATTCAAATGTGTTTGAAAAATTTGCAAAACTGCACAGGATACACTGGCTGTAGCCACATCTGTGCATGCCTTTTACTTGGAGCCAAGAACTGGTCTGTCTGTTGCTTTTCAGCTCACTAGGTGACAATAAATTACCTAAGGTGACACCTTTTCGATAGGAAAAATTGCAACCTTTGTATACTTCTTGTTGAAGCCTGTCATCCGCCAAAAGCATAGGAAAATGTCTTTTGATTACTCTACAGATTTGATGATATTTGGACGAATATTGGGTTACAAAACTTACTCTATCAGTGGAGAATTTCGATTGTTTTGTTTTATCTGATTTATCTCTGAGAAGAGACTCTCGACTGATGGCATCAACCTCTGTTTGTGCTTTGTGTATCACTCTCTTGTTATAGCCCCTTTCTAGAAATCTTTTAATGAGATCCTTACTCTGAAATTCAAAATCTGATTGGCTACTGCAATTACGTTTAGTCCTGATTAACTGTCCCTTAATAATTGAATATGGGACATGTTTAGGATGATTACTGTGACCGTGTAAAAGGGTATTACCCGAAATGGGTTTCCTATACATGGTAGTCTCCCCACGTTTACTGTTATGGTTAAATGATAAAGTAATATCCAAAAAATTGATTCTGTCCCTATTATATTCATGTGTAAACCGAAGGCCACACGGATTATCATTAAGATAATCAATGAAGTCACTTATCAACCGGTCATCTCCTGTCCACACAAGTAGCAAATCATCTATATACCGATAATAAGATCGAATATATAAGATGAAAGGGTTACGTTCACCATATAGGAAAATTGACTCCCACCAGCCCATAGTTAGATTTGCGAATGAGGGGGCAAATCTCGCCCCCATTGCAGTTCCCCGGACTTGAAGATAATAGTTGTCCAGGAACGAAAAATAATTATGGGTCAGAAGGAAATCAGTTACCTCGATCAGGTAGTCAACAAAGGTAGAAGTGTAGTCAGTGCAATTATTAATATATTAATGTCCAACCATTCGGACAATTTCTCACAAAGAGAGCCTATGCCCGACACTATGGGCCGGCCTCTGACATCTTCCAGGGACTTATGCACTTTGGGAAGCACATGGAATATGGGAACAATTGGTTGTTGGACATAAAGGAAATGATAAGTGTCCTGGTCCAAGTGACCAGCCGTTAGGCCTTTGTCCAAAAGGGTCTTAAGCTGTGTTGTAAAAGCAAAAGTGGGATTATGGCTGAGCAAAACATAGTCATCTTTGTTTTCAAGCTGTCTCATGATTTCATTAATATAATGTGTTTTTTGCCATACCACCACACTACCGCCCTTATCGGCAGTTTTGATTACCAAATCAGAATTGTTTTTTAGAGACTCAATAGCCAATCTTTCTTTAAATGATAGATTCTTGGGGCTCTTTTCAGGATTGAGAGACAAATTCACTAGATCCCATTCGACTCTTTTTTGAAAATTGACCAAAATTTCACCCCTTGTCCTCTAGTTATCAACGTGTCTACTTACCTGCCTTCGCCGGCCCAATACGCCCGCCTAAGCTCGCCTACCATCGCCGCCGCGGACCTAAAAAATCTTGCCAAAGTTATAAAAAAAGCTGTCAAGAAGCGCACCAAGTACGGGACGATGAGCAGCGGACTGTGATAGTTATCACTCATCCGAACTCGCTGCTCTTCGGCTTTTCTACAGCTTTATTGATAAGCTGTCACTAAGCACCCACGCTAAACTACACTGTTCTACCCCCTATACCGGAGCCCCCCGCAACTAAATAAAGTTATTAACCCCTAAACCGCCGCTACTAGACCCCGCCGCAACTATAATAAATGTATTAACCCCTAAACTGCCGCTCCCGGAGCCCACCGCCACCTACATAATACCTAGTAACCCCTATCCTGCCCCCCCTATACCGCCGCCACCTATAATAAATTTTTTAACCCCTATCCTGCCGATCCCGGACCCCGCCGCAACTAAATAATTTGTTTAACCCCTAAGCCGCCGCTCCCGGACCCCGCCGCCACCTATATTAAACTTATTAACCCCTAATCTGCTCCCCCCTACACCGTTGCCACCTATAATAAATGTATTAATACCTATCCTGCCCCCCCTACACAGCCGCCACTATAATAAAATGATTAACCCCTAAACCTAAGTCTAACCCTAACATCCCCCTAACTTAAATATTAATTAAATACATCTAAATATTATAACTCTTATTAACTAAATTAATCCTATTTAAAACTAAATACTTACCTTTAAAATAAACCCTAATATAGCTACAATATAAATAATAATTATATTGTAGCTATCTTAGGATTTATTTTTATTTTACAGGCAAATTTCAATTTATTTTAACTAGGTACAATAGCTATTAAATAGTTATTAACTATTTAATAGCTACCTAGTTAAAATAAAGAGAAATTTACCTGTAAAATAAATCCTTACCTAAGTTACAATTACACCTAACACTACACTATCATTAACTAAATTATTCCTATTTAAAACTAAATACTTACCTGTAAAATAAACCCTAAGATAGCTACAATGTAATTAATAATTACATTGTAGCTATTTTAGGATTTATATTTATTTTACAGGTAACTTTGTATTTATTTTAGCTAGTTTGAATAGTTATTAAATAGTTATTAACTATTTAATAACTACCTAGCTAAAAGAAAAACAAAATTATCTGTAAAATAAATCCTAACCTAAGTTACAATTAAACCCAACACTACACTATCATTAAATTAATTAAATAAATTAGCTACAAATAACTACAATTAAATACAATTAAATAAACTAACTAAAGTACAAAAAAAAAAAAAAAAAAGTTACAAAAAATAAAAAATAAAAGTTACAAACATTTCAAAAATATTACAACAATTTTAAACTACTTACACCTAATCTAAGCCCCCTAATAAAATAACAAAGCCCCCCAAAATAAATTAAATGCCCTACCCTATTCTATATTAAAAAGTTAACAGCTCTATTACCTTACCAGCCCTTAAAAGGGCCTTTTGCGGGGCATGCCCCAAAGAAATCAGCTCTTTTGCCTGTAAAATAAAAATATAACCAACCAACCCCCCCCATTTATTTTACAGGTAATTTTGTATTTCTTTTAGCTAGGTAGTTATTAAATAGTTAATAACTATTTAATAACTATTCTAACTAGCTAAAATAAATACAAAGTTACCTGTAAAATAAATATAAATCCTAAAATAGCTACAATGTAATTTTTAATTACATTGTAGCTATCTTAGGGTTTATTTTACAGGTAAGTATTTAGTTTTAAATAGGAATAATTTAGTTAATGATAGTGTAGTGTTAGGTGTAATTGTAATTTAGGATTAGGTTAGGATTTATTTTACAGGTAAATTTCTCTTTATTTTAACTAGGTAGCTATTAAATAGTTAATAACTATTTAATAGCTATTGTACCTAGTTAAAATAAATTGAAATTTGCCTGTAAAATAAAAATAAATCCTAAAATAGCTACAATATAATTATTATTTATATTGTAGCTATATTAGGGTTTATTTTAAAGGTTAGTATTTAGTTTTAAATAGGATTAATTTAGTTAATAAGAATTATAATATTTAGATGTAAAGATGTTAAGTTAGGGGGGTGTTAGGGTTAGGGTTAGACTTAGGTTTAGGGGTTAATAATTTTATTATAGGTGGCGACGGTGTAGGGGGGGCAGGATAGGGGTTAATAAATTTATTATAGGTGGCAGCGGTATAAGGTAGGCAGGATAGGGGTTACTAGGTATTATGTAGGTGGCGGTGGGCTCTGGGAGCGGCGGTTTAGGGGTTAATACATTTATTATAGTTGCGGTGGGGTCTAGGAGCAGTGGTTTAGGGGTTAATCCGTTTATTATAGTTGCGGCGGGGTCCGGGAGCGGCGGTTTAGGGGGTAATTAATTTATTTAGTTGCGGCGGTGTAGGTAGGGAACAGATTAGGGGTGTTTAGACTGGGGGTACATGTTAGGGTGTTAGGTGCAGACATCTCCCATAGGAATATATGGGATATCGGGCAGCAGCGAACATGAACTTTCGCTATGGTCAGACTCCCATTGATTCCTATGGGATCCGCCACCTCCAGGGCGACGGATTGAAAATCAGGTACGCTGGGCCGGAAAAGTGCTGAGCGTACCTGCTAGTTTTTTGATAACTAGCAAAAGTAGTCAGATTAAGCCGAACTTGTGTGTGGAACATCTGGAGTGATGTAAGAATCGATCTGTGTCAGACTTTGCCCGGCGGATCGAAGCTTACGTTACAAAATTCTACTTTTGCCGGGCAGCAGGGCATGATAACTAAAGCGAATCAGCCTCGCCACAAATACGCTGCGGAATTCCAGCGTATTTGAGGTTGACGGCTTGATAACTAGGGGCCCTTGAGTGAATTTTGTGTATATATATATATATGTGTGTACATATGTATTTATATGTGTATGTATGTAATTACAGACATATATACACATATAAACACATAAATACATATGTATACATATATCATCTAGATTGTAAGTTCCCACGGGAATAGGGCCCTCAATTCTCCCTGTTTTTGTCTGTAAAATTTTGTCTTATCGTATTGTTTCTCCATTGTACTGTTATCCTTGTACCCATGGGCATCACTGCGGAATCTGTTGGCGCTTTATAAATAAAGAATAATAATATATAGACAGATATATAAATGAATTGGAGCATTTTGCAGTTAAAGGACCAGTCAATACAGTAGATTTGCATAATCAACAAATGCAAGATAACAAGACAATGCAATAGCACTTAGTCTGAACTTCAAATGAGTAGTAGATTTTTTTTTAAATAAATTGCAGTTATGTCTATTTCACTCCCCCTGTATCATGTGACAGCCATCAGCCAATCACAAATGCATATATGTATATGCTGTGAACTCTTGCACATGCTCAGTAGGATCTGGTGACTCAAAAAGTGTAAATATTAAAAGACTGTGCACATTTTGTTAATGGAAGGAAATTGGAAAGTTGTTTGAAATTGGATGCTGTATCTGAATCATGAAGTTTTATTTTGACTTGAGATGAAAACATGTAATAGCATATTTACGGCTAGATTTAGAGTTCTGCGGCCAAAGGGGTGCGTTAGCTACGCGTGCTTTTTTTCTCCCGCACCTTTTAAATACCGCTGGTATTTAGAGTTCACAGAATGGCTGCTTTAGGCTCCAAAAAGGGAGCGTACAGGCATATTTACCGCTCTAGATACCAGCGTTGCTTACGGACACGGCCAGCTTCAAAAACGTGCTCGTGCACGATTCCCCCATAGAACACCTGCAAAAAAGCAGCGTTCAGCTCCTAACGCAGCCCCATTGTTTGCTATGCGGAAACACTTCCTATGTCTGCACCTAACACCCTAACATGTACCCCGAGTCTAAACACCCCTAACCTTACACTTATTAACCCCTAATCTGCCGCCCCCGCTATCGCTGACCCCTGCATATTATTATTAACCCCTAATCTGCCGCTCCATACACCGCTGCCACCTACATTATAGCTATGTACCCCTAATCTGCTGCGCCTAACACCGCCGACCCCTATATTTATTAACCCCTAATCTGCCCCCCTCAACGTCGCCTCCACCTGCCTACACTTATTAACCCCTAATCTGCCGAGCGGACCTCACCGCTACTATAATAAAGTTATTAACCCCTAATCCGCCTCACTCCCGCCTCAATAACCCTATAATAAATAGTATTAACCCCTAATCTGCCCTCCCTAACATCGCCGACACCTAACTTAAATTATTAACCCCTAATCTGACGACCGAATCTCGCCGCTACTGTAATAAATGGATTAACCCCTAAAGCTAAGTCTAACCCTAACACTAACACCCCCCTAAGTTAAATATAATTTAAATCTAACGAAATAAATTAACTTTTATTAAATAAATTATTCCTATTTAAAGCTAAATACTTACCTGTAAAATAAACCCTAATATAGCTACAATATAAATAATAATTATATTGTAGCTATCTTAGGATTTATTTTTATTTTACAGGCAAATTTCAATTTATTTTAACTAGGTACAATAGCTATTAAATAGTTATTAACTATTTAATAGCTACCTAGTTAAAATAAAGAGAAATTTACCTGTAAAATAAATCCTTACCTAAGTTACAATTACACCTAACACTACACTATCATTAACTAAATTATTCCTATTTAAAACTAAATACTTACCTGTAAAATAAACCCTAAGATAGCTACAATGTAATTAATAATTACATTGTAGCTATTTTAGGATTTATATTTATTTTACAGGTAACTTTGTATTTATTTTAGCTAGTTTGAATAGTTATTAAATAGTTATTAACTATTTAATAACTACCTAGCTAAAAGAAAAACAAAATTACCTGTAAAATAAATCCTAACCTAAGTTACAATTAAACCCAACACGACACTATCATTAAATTAATTAAATAAATTAGCTACAAATAACTACAATTAAATACAATTAAATAAACTAACTAAAGTACAAAAAAAAAAAAAAAAGTTACAAAAAATAAAAAATAAAAGTTACAAACATTTCAAAAATATTACAACAATTTTAAACTACTTACACCTAATCTAAGCCCCCTAATAAAATAACAAAGCCCCCCAAAATAAATTAAATGCCCTACCCTATTCTACATTAAAAAGTTAACAGCTCTATTACCTTACCAGCCCTTAAAAGGGCCTTTTGCGGGGCATGCCCCAAAGAAATCAGCTCTTTTGCCTGTAAAATAAAAATATAACCAACCAACCCCCCCCCATTTATTTTACAGGTAATTTTGTATTTCTTTTAGCTAGGTAGTTATTAAATAGTTAATAACTATTTAATAACTATTCTAACTAGCTAAAATAAATACAAAGTTACCTGTAAAATAAATATAAATCCTAAAATAGCTACAATGTAATTTTTAATTACATTGTAGCTATCTTAGGGTTTATTTTACAGGTAAGTATTTAGTTTTAAATAGGAATAATTTAGTTAATGATAGTGTAGTGTTAGGTGTAATTGTAATTTAGGATTAGGTTAGGATTTATTTTACAGGTAAATTTCTCTTTATTTTAACTAGGTAGCTATTAAATAGTTAATAACTATTTAATAGCTATTGTACCTAGTTAAAATAAATTGAAATTTGCCTGTAAAATAAAAATAAATCCTAAAATAGCTACAATATAATTATTATTTATATTGTAGCTATATTAGGGTTTATTTTAAAGGTTAGTATTTAGTTTTAAATAGGATTAATTTAGTTAATAAGAATTATAATGTTTAGATGTAAAGATGTTAAGTTAGGGGGGTGTTAGGGTTAGGGTTAGACTTAGGTTTAGGGGTTAATAATTTTATTATAGGTGGCGACGGTGTAGGGGGGCAGGATAGGGGTTAATAAATTTATTATAGGTGGCAGCGGTATAAGGTAGGCAGGATAGGGGTTACTAGGTATTATGTAGGTGGCGGTGGGCTCTGGGAGCGGCGGTTTAGGGGTTAATACATTTATTATAGTTGCAGTGGGGTCTAGGAGCAGTGGTTTAGGGGTTAATCCGTTTATTATAGTTGCGGTGGGGTCCGGGAGCGGCGGTTTAGGGGGTAATTAATTTATTTAGTTGCGGCGGTGTAGGTAGGGAACAGATTAGGGGTGTTTAGACTGGGGGTACATGTTAGGGTGTTAGGTGCAGACATCTCCCATAGGAATATATGGGATATCGGGCAGCAGCGAACATGAACTTTCGCTATGGTCAGACTCCCATTGATTCCTATGGGATCCGCCGCCTCCAGGGCGACGGATTGAAAATCAGGTACGCTGGGCCGGAAAAGTGCTGAGCGTACCTGCTAGTTTTTTGATAACTAGCAAAAGTAGTCAGATTAAGCCGAACTTGTGTGTGGAACATCTGGAGTGATGTAAGAATCGATCTGTGTCAGACTTTGCCCGGCGGATCGAAGCTTACGTTACAAAATTCTACTTTTGCCGGGCAGCAGGGCATGATAACTAAAGCGAATCAGCCTCGCCACAAATACGCTGCGGAATTCCAGCGTATTTGAGGTTGACGGCTTGATAACTAGGGGCCCTTGAGTGAATTTTGTGTATATATATATATGTGTGTACATATGTATTTATATGTGTATGTATGTAATTACAGACATATATACACATATAAACACATAAATACATATGTATACATATATCATCTAGATTGTAAGTTCCCACGGGAATAGGGCCCTCAATTCTCCCTGTTTTTGTCTGTAAAATTTTGTCTTATCGTATTGTTTCTCCATTGTACTGTTATCCTTGTACCCATGGGCATCACTGCGGAATCTGTTGGCGCTTTATAAATAAAGAATAATAATATATAGACAGATATATAAATGAATTGGAGCATTTTGCAGTTAAAGGACCAGTCAATACAGTAGATTTGCATAATCAACAAATGCAAGATAACAAGACAATGCAATAGCACTTAGTCTGAACTTCAAATGAGTAGTAGATTTTTTTTTAAATAAATTGCAGTTATGTCTATTTCACTCCCCCTGTATCATGTGACAGCCATCAGCCAATCACAAATGCATATATGTATATGCTGTGAACTCTTGCACATGCTCAGTAGGATCTGGTGACTCAAAAAGTGTAAATATTAAAAGACTGTGCACATTTTGTTAATGGAAGGAAATTGGAAAGTTGTTTGAAATTGGATGCTGTATCTGAATCATGAAGTTTTATTTTGACTTGAGATGAAAACATGTAATAGCATATTTACGGCTAGATTTAGAGTTCTGCGGCCAAAGGGGTGCGTTAGCTACACATGCTTTTTTTCTCCCGCACCTTTTAAATACCGCTGGTATTTAGAGTTCACAGAATGGCTGCGTTAGGCTCCAAAAAGGGAGCGTACAGGCATATTTACCGCTCTAGATACCAGCGTTGCTTACGGACGCGGCCAGCTTCAAAAACGTGCTCGTGCACGATTCCCCCATAGAACACCTGCAAAAAAGCAGCGTTCAGCTCCTAACGCAGCCCCATTGTTTGCTATGCGGAAACACTTCCTATGTCTGCACCTAACACCCTAACATGTACCCCGAGTCTAAACACCCCTAACCTTACACTTATTAACCCCTAATCTGCCGCCCCCGCTATCGCTGACCCCTGCATATTATTATTAACCCCTAATCTGCCGCTCCGTACACCGCTGCCACCTACATTATAGCTATGTACCCCTAATCTGCTGCGCCTAACACCGCCGACCCCTATATTTATTAACCCCTAATCTGCCCCCCTCAACGTCACCTCCACCTGCCTACACTTATTAACCCCTAATCTGCCGAGCGGACCTCACCGCTACTATAATAAAGTTATTAACCCCTAATCCGCCTCACTCCCACCTCAATAACCCTATAATAAATAGTATTAACCCCTAATCTGCCCTCCCTAACATCGCCGACACCTAACTTAAATTATTAACCCCTAATCTGCCGACCGAATCTCGCCGCTACTGTAATAAATGGATTAACCCCTAAAGCTAAGTCTAACCCTAACACTAACACCCCCCTAAGTTAAATATAATTTAAATCTAACGAAATAAATTAACTTTTATTAAATAAATTATTCCTATTTAAAGCTAAATACTTACCTGTAAAATAAACCCTAATATAGCTACAATATAAATTATAATTATATTATAGCTATTTTAGGATTAATATTTATTTTACAGGTAACTTTGTATTTATTTTAACCAGGTACAATAGCTATTAAATAGTTAAGAACTATTTAATAGCTAAAATAGTTAAAATAATTACAAAATTACCTGTAAAATAAATCCTAACCTAAGTTACAATTAAACCTAACACTACACTATCAATAAATTAATTAAATAAAATACCTACAATTATCTACAATTAAACCTAACACTACACTATCAATAAATTAATTAAATACAATATCTACAAATAAATAAAATGAAATAAACTAACTAAAGTACAAAAAATAAAAAAGAACTAAGTTGCAAAAAATAAAAAAATATTTACAAACATTAGAAAAATATTACAACAATTTTAAACTAATTACACCTACTCTAAGCCCCCTAATAAAATAACAAAGCCCCCCAAAATAAAAAAAATGCCCTACCCTATTCTAAATTAAAAAAGTTCAAAGCTCTTTTACCTTACCAGCCCTGAACAGGGCCCTTTGCGGGGCATGCCCCAAAGAATTCAGCTCTTTTGCCTGTAAAAAAAACACATACAATACCCCCCCCCAACATTACAACCCACCACCCACATACCCCTAATCTAACCCAAACCCCCCTTAAATAAACCTAACACTAAGCCCCTGAAGATCTTCCTACCTTATCTTCACCATGCCAGGTTCACCGATCCGTTCTCGGAAGTCTTGATCCAAGCCTCGGAAGTGTTGATCCAAGCCCAAGCGGGGGGCTGAAGAGTGACGTCCATCCTCGGGCTGAAGTCTGGATCCAAGCGGCGGCTGAAGAAATCCATCATCGGGCTGAAGTCGGAAGTCCATCATCGGGATGAAGTCTTCTATCAAGCAGCATCTTCAATCTTCTTTCTTCCGGAGCAGAGCCATCTTCTTCCCAGCCGACGCGGCTCCATCCTCTTCTAACGACGCCTACTAGCCGAATGACGGTTCCTTTAAATGACGTCATCCAAGATGGCGTCCGTCGAATTCCGATTGGCTGATAGGATTCTATCAGCCAATCGGAATTAAGGTAGGAAAATTCTGATTGGCTGATGGAATCAGCCAATCAGATTGAGCTCGCATTCTATTGGCTGATCGGAACAGCCAATAGAGTGCGAGCTCAATCTGATTGGCTGATCGGATCAGCCAATCGGATTGAACTTGAATCTGATTGACTTCATCCCGATGATGGACTTCTGACTTCAGCCCGATGATGGATTTCTTCAGCCGCCGCTTGGATCCAGACTTCAGCCCGAGGATGGACGTCACTCTTCAGCCCCCCGCTTGGGCTTGGATCAACACTTCCGAGGCTTGGATCAAGACTTCCGAGGACGGATCGGTGAACCTGGCATGGTCAAGATAAGATAGGAAGATCTTCAGGGGCTTAGTGTTAGGTTTATTTAAGGGGGGTTTGGGTTAGATTAGGGGTATGTGGGTGGTGGGTTGTAATGTTGGGGGGGGTATTGTATGTGTTTTTTTTACAGGCAAAAGAGCTGAATTCTTTGGGGCATGCCCCGCAAAGGGCCCTGTTCAGGGCTGGTAAGGTAAAAGAGCTTTGAACTTTTTTAATTTAGAATAGGGTAGGGCATTTTTTTTATTTTGGGGGGCTTTGTTATTTTATTAGGGGGCTTAGAGTAGGTGTAATTAGTTTAAAATTGTTGTAATATTTTTCTAATGTTTGTAAATATTTTTTTATTTTTTGTAACAGTTCTTTTTTATTTTTTGTACTTTAGTTAGTTTATTTAATTGTATTTATTTGTAGGTATTTTATTTAATTAATTTATTGATAGTGTAGTGTTAGGTTTAATTGTAGGTAATTGTAGGTATTTTATTTAATTTATTTATTGATAGTGTAGTGTTAGGTTTAATTGTAACTTAGGTTAGGATTTATTTTACAGGTAATTTTGTAATTATTTTAACTAGGTAACTATTAAATAGTTCTCAACTATTTAATAGCTATTGTACCTGGTTAAAATAAATACAAAGTTGCCTGTAAAATAAATATTAATCCTAAAATAGCTACAATATAATAATTATTTATATTGTAGCTATATTAGGGTTTATTTTACAGGTAAGTATTTAGATTTAAATAGGAATAATTTATTTAATAAGAGTTAATTTATTTTGTTAGAATAAAATTATATTTAACTTAGGGGGGTGTTAGGGTTAGGGTTAGAATTAGCTTTAGGGGTTAAAAAATTTATTAGAGTAGCGGTGAGCTCCGATCGTCAGATTAGGGGTTAATACTTGAAGTTAGGTGTCGGCGATGTTAGGGAGGGCAGATTAGGGGTTAATACTATTTATTATAGGGTTATTGAGGCGGGAGTGAGGCGGATTAGGGGTTAATAACTTTATTATAGTAGCGGTGCGGTCCGCTCGGCAGATTAGGGGTTAATAAGTGTAGGCAGGTGGAGGCGACGTTGAGGGGGGCAGATTAGGGGTTAATAAATATAATATAGGGGTCGGCGGTGTTAGGCGCAGCAGATTAGGGGTACATAGCTATAATGTAGGTGGCAGCGGTGTACGGAGCGGCAGATTAGGGGTTAATAATAATATGCAGGGGTCAGCGATAGCGGGGGCGGCAGATTAGGGGTTAATAAATATAATATAGGGGTCGGCGGTGTTAGGGGCAGCAGATTAGGGGTTCATAGGGATAATGTAGGTGGCAGCGGTGTGCGGTCGGCAGATTAGGGGTTAAAAAATTTTAATAGAGTGGCGGCGATGTGGGGGGACCTCGGTTTAGGGGTACATAGGTAGTTTATGGGTGTTAGTGTACTTTAGAGCACAGTAGTTAAGAGCTTTATAAACCGGCGTTAGCTCAGAAAGCTCTTAACTACTGACTTTTTTCTGCGGCTGGAGTTTTGTCGTTAGATTTCTAACGCTCACTTCAGCCACGACTCTAAATACCAGCGTTAGAAAGATCCCATTGAAAAGATAGGATACGCAATTGACGTAAGGGGATCTGCGGTATGGAAAAGTCGCGGCTGTAAAGTGAACGTTAGACCCTTTCCTGACTGACTCCAAATACCAGAGAGCGGTAAAAACCAGCGTTAGGAGCCTCTAACACTGGTTTTGACGGCTACCGCCCAACTCTAAATCTAGCCGTTAGTGTTATATTGTATATTTACTGTAAATATTTCACATTCCAATATTGTGCACATAGCAGAATATGTTCTATGTACTTATAAATAGATATTCCTATATATATCTGTATATATCTATACCTATATATAATTATCTAGATAAATAGATATAAATATATATTGTAACAAAAACCATATATATATATATATATATATATACGTATATATATATATAGATAAATAGATATAAATATATATTGTAACAAAAACTATATATATATATATATATATATATATATATATATATATATATAAATATTTATTTATGAATAAATAGAAAATATTCTGCTATGTGAAGAACATTGGAATGTGAAATATTCATATTTTCATGTTGGGTTAGGGCACATGAGAAAGCTATCGGGTTTCCCGCGAGTAGGGTGTAAGGCTTTTCCCCCATTTTTTCCTCTATTTACTTATATGGGGGAATATTCTCTACACACTCTTTGAAATCTTCCTGTAATAGCTGTTTAATGCTGTTTGAATCGTTGAAATAAAGTTGAATTTTAAGGAGTGAACCGCATCCCCTTCATTACTGTACTGATATCCAGCTGGTGCTACTCCTATGCTCTACGTGTTACTGCAGCAACCTGGAACCAGCCCCTTCCACGGCCAGATGACGCAATCCTGAGAGCCCGACAGCACCGTCCGTAACTGCACGCCGGAAAGCCGAGAAGGCAAGGGGTAAAGCACGAATAGGGGTGGGTGTGGGGAGCGCTCTAAAAGAGCTGTGAGTATAAACTGTAATTTAAAGTGTGTATACACTGTGATAGAATGTGTATGGATTTACCAAAATATCATAAATATAATTTCTTTGAATCGTATTAGAAGTGTATCGACTCTGGTGCAATAAACAATGTGTCGGTTTGTTGAAAAAAGTTTCCCTGCGTGGTTCTGGTGTTAAATAGTGTCTCTCCAAAAATATGTGAACAAATAATTAAACAAAAACAAAAAGCTGACTCTCAAAATTCCTCAAGGACAATTTTATAAAAACTCTTCTATTTCTTCAAGATGTGTATTGGTGTATCCACCGTGTATTATCACTGTACCTCTAAATGAATTGATACACAAATATACTTCTAAATGAATAAACAAACAAATTGTGATAAATTTAAAAAGACTTAACTTCTAAATGAATAAACAAACAAATCGTGATAAATTTAAAAAGACTTTACTAAGATAAAAAACAGTATAAAATCGTTTCAGTCGTATTATATGGTTGTACCATACAGTGAATCTGTTTAGAGCATATGGGGGTACATCCTTATCGTATAAAAATGCTGAAAGTTCGGATTTGTAATCCTTGTGGTTTTCTTAAGTTGTGGCCACAACTAATTCTAAAACAGTTAAAATCCAAATGTAGTACTGTACTGTTGTAGGTTTACAGTTTATTATCCCCCTAACCGGACCTCTGATATTTCTTACCTCCGTGTTTATTTTCTTTGTATTACCTTGGGTTCTGGGAAGAGTGCTTTTGTAAATAGGTCGAGTTCTCCAAGCGGCTTTGCCGCTGTTTGAATTTCCTCCGCAAGGGGTAAAGCACGCCTGGATCGTGTCCGTGGAGGAAACGGTGAATGACTGTCCCTTGGCAGTAAGGACTGGACGAGTGACGGTAAAGTGCATGTCTTAAGGGCTGGAGGTATAATCTTACTTTTGGGTGGTATCACATGGGTCAGGGGACACTGAATTATATAGTGTCTTGTCCAGTGTTTTGGGACTTTGTTAACAATTTACCGCTAACTTTCCTTTTGAACATTGCACATGTAATATTCTAACTTTGGCTTTTTGTGATCATTGGGCTTAGCGCACGAGGTAAGACAGTTTACTTTCAACTCATAATGTGAACGCAACCCAACGAGTGCACAAAGCTTACTTCTTGTGCAGTGCAGAGCGGAGGCGTTAATAAGCGCTGCACTTGTATTATGGCTCATAAAAGGATAATCTATTTAAAGGGACAGTAAAGTCAAAATTAGACTTTCATGATTAAGATATAGAATTCAATTTTAAACAACTTTCTAATTTACTTGTGTTCCAAAATTTGCTTGGTACTCTTGTTATCCTTTGTTGCAGATTATGTTCAGAAGCAGCAATGTACTACTGAAGCTAGCAGAACACATCTGGTAAGCCAATAACTGAGGTATATAATATGTGCAAAAAGCAAAGAGTGGGGCAAGGGTATATACTAGAAAATATAAGGGTACACAGAGTGTGAACAATTCACTATGGAGGATTGGGATCGTAGTTAATTAATGAAGCACTGAACACAAATTGCGTATCAACTCCAGTGTAGTAGATGTATTTTATAAGGACAAGAGACAAAGTGGGAGAATGTAAGGGCCTTATATCACGTTGACTGTTCAATTGTTTCAACTTGTGGCTCACAGGCCATTTTCCAGTTGTTAAGAACTTAGTCAAAAGGCTCACTATGTAAAAGTAATAATGCCTCGACGGGCCCACTTTACATACCTCCTTCGCATGAAAGCCATTTTCTCCTTGATCGGACAGATCCTTCCCTCAGGATATGCGTGTGCGCTTATACTTGGAGACTCTCAGGAACCCGGTTCCGCTCCTATTCCTTCCGCTCGCTTGGGCCAGCCTGCCCCCGGATCTCCTTTTCGGTTCTGTGCAGCACATGCATGACGTCTCTTGAAAGGTGTGTGCTTACCAACCAATCCTGTTGCGGCTTCTGTACACAGCTGCTCAGCGTGGTGGAACGGCAAAGTAACAATAGGAAGTGAAGACAAACACCACCGCTGATATATAAAATAAAGTCTTTATTACAAATAGTTTAAATAACCTAACTTGCCTCTATATCTTATTTATTTCCAATAGAATCTCGTGAGATAAGAGAACACATTGGTATTAATATAAACAGTTAGATAAAGGAACAAGAGGTCATGTATACATTGGTATTAGTATACATTGCATACTTTGGTATTAGTGTAAACAGTTAGATAAAGGAACAAGAGGTCATGAAGATTCAGTATAAAACTATGGAAATTGTGATCTTGTTTCATACTAATAATAGTCACAATAGGAGGGGAGATATTTTTGTTTGGTGAGGGAACCTTTATATGTACATAAAATGTAATTATAGTGGATATCAACCATATTTAGTAAATTGATTAAATTACTTATCTCAAGTTTACTGTTAATTTCTTAGGGAGAGAAACAACTTGACCAATTCGGGAGGAACTGTTTACTCCCAATAATTGATCAAATCATATCTGGAGTTTAGGCCTTCTGAATGTCTCGTCCTAATTCTAAACATCCAGAAAGCCTCCCTCTTGGCCAATAGTCTTTCCACGTCGCCCCCTCTTTTCGGTAGTTTGACCTTTTCAATTGCACACCATCGTAACGTGTTAATAGCTCCTCTGTGTTTATGTTTGAAATGCCATACCAAAGGGGTGTTAGATTTCCCTCTAGTAATTGTGGATAGGTGTTCTCTAATTCTAGATTTAATGTCTCTAGAGGTGAGACCAATATATTGCATTCCACATTCATTGCAATACAGTAGATAAATTACCTCTGTAGACATACAGTTTAGGTATGATTGAATATTGAAAGACTCCCCTGTTACATACGAGGTGAATATCTTGTTTTTTGTAAGATGTGTGCAAGGTTTGCATTTGTTGTGACCGCATGGGTACATGCCCAGGCTGGTCAAACAAGACGGGGGTCTATCTGATTCTGTCTTTAGAAGTGTAGGGGATAATATTGACCCTAAAGTTGGACATTTTTTGGAGCTGCATCTTACCCCTGTCTAAACAAGATCAATGAGTTTATTATCAGCCTCAAGAATGTGAAAATGTTTCTTTACTATTTTCACAATCTCTGGGAATTGTTTACTGTAGTTGGTAATGAAATTTACTCCTTGATAAGGTTCATTAGCACATTCTTTCTCAGTTAACAGAGAGGATCTCTGTAGTGCATCCACCTTTCTTTTGGCTGTTTTGATGACTTTATTTGGGTAGCCTCTTTCTTTTAATCTTTTTTCTAGTTCTATTGCTTCCTGTGAGAAGTCACTTTCAAGTGTGCAGTTTCTTTTGAGACATATAAATTCTCCTTTAGCAACTGCTCCCACCGTATGTTTGGGGTGGCAACTTCTACCATGAAGCAACGAATTGCCAGATATCGGCTTCCGTAAATTTGAGTAATAACTGGTCTCCCACTGTTGCCCCTAAGGGTAACATCCAGAAAATTGATTTCAACTGGATTTGTCTCATACGTAAACCTCAGGCCCACTTGATTCTGGTTAAGTAGTTTTACAAAAATATTGACATCCTCTACCCTCCCCTTCCATATGAAGAGGAGGTCATCGATGTACCTTCCGTATAGAAAGATGTCATTTATATAGCTATTTCCATCTGCAAAGATGTGGAACTGCTCCCACCAACCTAAGAAAAGGTTGGCGTACGAGGGGGCAAATTTAGCCCCCTTGGCAGTTCCACATCTCTGGAGATAGAAAACATCCTGGAATTGAAAAAAATTATGAGTTAGAAGAAACCAAGTGATTCTCACTATATACTCTTGGAATTCAGTGGAAAACTCAGAGTGATACTTTATGTAGTATTCAATAGCCCTTATACCTTCATCATGTGGTATTGAGGAGTACAGGGCCGCTGCATCCACAGTGACCCAACAGTACTCGTCCAGCCATGTCACTTCCTTCATTATATTAAGTACCGACTTCGTGTCCTTGATAGTATGGTAAGGTCCTAACAAAGGGGTATAATATTGAGTCTAGCCACTCTGAAAGATGTTCAAAGATGGAACCTATCCCACTAACGATGGGACGGCCCTGCACTTGATCTAAAGATTTGTGCACCTTAGGGAGGTGGTGGAACAGGGGTGTTCTAGGATGCTCCACATAAAGATATTGAGCTGTTGCTGTATCAATACACCCCTGCTCCACACCATCATCCAAAAGGTGACTAAATTCTTCTGCAAATTGATTATTCAGATCTTTTGATAATACAGTGTAGTTGTCAATATTAGTTAGCTGTCTTAATGCCTCTGCTACGTACATGGATCTGTCCATTACTACCACTGTTCCGCCTTTATCGGCATTCTTTATGACCAAATCTTTGTCCTGCTGCAATGTTTTAATTGCTAATTTCTCCTTATGTGAGATATTGGATCTAGATGGATTAACTTTAAGTTAAAGTTTAATTAGATCTTTTTCAATCCTTGAGTGAAAAGTTTCAATCATGTCCCCCCTTGACTGTATGGGGTAAAACTTGGATCTGGGTTTCATTGTTTTCCCCCTAGTAATACTTCCTTCCTCACATAAAGAATCTGTTCTCAGGTTGTCTAATGCCGTGACATCACATATCCCCTTAAATGTAAATCTATTGGGGTCAGTGTGTCTGTTGTGGTTATTTGTTTCCAAAGTGGTATGATTGGTAATGCCCTGCTCTGAGAAATGTTTTTTAAGGGTAATGTTTCTAACCAGCCGGTTGACATCTATCATTGTTTGAAAAATATCAAAATCTTCAGAGGGAGCAAAGGTCAGACCATCACTCAAAAATTGTATTTGTTCTGTGCTTAATACTTTACTTGAAAGGTTTATCACATTACATATTTGTATTTGCTTGTTACCTTCTGCCCCCTCAGCGGGTACCTGTCTTGTGTTTTGTTTTGTACCTCTGGGATGGCAGATAGAGCCGTGTCCAGGGGAGAAACCTGTTCAATATCTGATACATGTGACCCTTGTAAGTTGGAGGCTAATGGAGTGTATTTTGTTCCTACACCCTTGTTATACTGGGGTCGTTGTTCTTTTGGTCTCACTGATGGCTGTTCTGTAGCTAGTGTAGTATTGACATTCTTAAGTATCCCTACAATAGCTGTGTGTTGTTCCTCATTACCTGATGACCTATCTTCTGATGAGAAATCTGGTTCGCTGTCTGAAAAAGAGACAGCCTTGCCTGGTGTTTTATTGGCCTGTTTATTTTTGTTCTTGTTTTTGTTTTTATTTTTACCAGAATAATTGTTCCTTTGTCTATAGCTAGCCCTTTGTTTCTTGTTCCATATATATACTGTTTTTGTGTCATAGTCAGTTTTGTCCCTGATGTATTTAGCATGTTTATTTTCCATCACTATCCTTTTGTTTGTTGCCAGTGTTTCTCTTAAAAGGCTATCAAACCTAGGGTAATTAACATCATTCATTCTTTTGTTCATCTCTATTTGTAAATGGTCAATCTCACTCCTAATCTGTGATAGCTGATTTTTCTTATAATTAACGAGCAATAGCATTAATCTAGATGCACAATCAGAAAGAACATCATTCCACATATCCACAAAGTCTGTGTCACTTATATCCACCTCGAAGGTGTGGAATTTGAAAATCCTCAAGCCTCTTGGTATCATTTTGACTTGAATATATTTCTCTAATGTCCATAAGTCCTATTGTAACCTTGTCTCTTTTAACAGAAGATTTTCCATCGTGTCAAACAGGTTACTGAGTGTCAATATGCCTTTATCATTAGAAAATATCAGTTCACAGTCCATAGTATTTGCATTCCTATCAGATGCTGGCATAAGTGAAAAGAAGTTGGGGTTACTGCTGTCCATATCTGTGTGAAGCCGCAAGTACGTATAAACCCTTGCCGTAACACCAAAAAATGGATTAAAAAAGCAAAGAGTGGGGCAAGGGTATATACTAGAAAATATAAGGGTACACAGAGTGTGTACCCTTATATATATATGAATACAACAGTAGATGTATTTCATAAGGACAAAAGACAAAGTGGGAGAATGTAAGGGCCTTATATCACGTTGACTGTTCAATTGTCTCACTATGTAAAAGTAATAATGCCTCGACGGGCCCACTATATTGTGACTATTATTAGTATCAAACTATTTCCATAGTTTTATACTGAATCTTCATGGCCTCTTGTTCCTTTATCTAACTGTTTACACTAATACCAAAGTATGCAATGTATACTAATACCAATGTATACATGACCTCTTGTTCCTTTATCTAACTGTTTATATTAATACCAATGTGTTCTCTTATCTCATGAGATTCTATTGGGAATAAATAAGATATAGAGGCAAGTTAGGTTATTTAAACAAGGGATTTCTTTCAGATTATATCCCCTCAATAGTTAATATAATCTTAAGAGGTATTTCGATATGAAGCTGCACCGTCGTGTGCGACTTCTATTTGTAGGGTTGTAACTAGCTTTGTTAGTCATCCTATCTTGTCTATCTATCCACTCTCTATAGATGGTAAATATAGTCCGATAAGTAGTATTTCAGTCCTATATTTATGTTACATAGCTAGGAGCAAATATTTGTTTCTTGCAGGGAGACTTTCTCTCAAAATTTTATCATTAGATAGGTTACACATACCGGCAAGGGTGATAATTAGTTAAAGGAGGAGTTACTTTGAGACCCAATTAGCTTACAGACAGTGCTTTTTAAACAGAGGGTGTCGGCAAAATAACAGGCTATGACTACGGCTATATGCTGAAATGCGTAAGCCCATTTTTGCTCTACTCACTTTAACTATTTTTACTGGGTACTGCTGTCCTGTACTATTTTAAACTATTTGGAATAAAGACTTTATTTTATATATCAGCGGTGGTGTTTGTCCTCACTTGATATAATATGTGCAGACACAAATCACTAACTAGCTCCTGAGCTACTGCTGCACCTGAGCCTGAACCCGCTATCTGAATCATATAACTTTTATTTTAACGTCCATTAAGATTTTTAATGATAGTCACCAATGTGTTTTTAAGGCAGAAAAGGTCCATTCTAACTGAACAGTAAATCCTTACCTAGTTTGAAAGACTTGTGCCAAGTACAACCTACACATGCCGTACACTAGTAGTGTAGGGGTTATTGCAGTTTGGGGTTATGGCGGTATAGGGGTTAATAAGTTAGGAAGTTTATTGGGGTGGGCTATTGGCGATATATTGGTTCATATGTCAGGAAGTTTAATGCAGTGGTCTATTGCGGTATAGGTGTTAATAGGTCAGGAAGTTTATTGCAGTGTGCTATTGGCAGTTTAAGTTGTGTAAGGTGAGTTTGCGGTGGTGGCTTATGTCGGTTTTTGGGTACATAGGTATATTTATTAGGCTCTGTGCTATATATTTAAAAGGGATCCTTTACTTTACATTGCCAATGTTTGTGCCGATGCTGTTTGGAATATTTCGCCAGCATGGCCACCCACCGCGATACATAGTAAAATGTCTCTAGTCAACCCTGCATAATTATGTATATAGAACATAAAAATAAAACTGGGTAAAGAGTTATTTAAACTATTTCTCAGTGCATCTTTTTGCTACCTTTTTACTTTAACTTGTAATATGAGCTCAAGAATAGGAGCTCTATTGATTTCATTTGAGCGGTCTTAGCCCTCAATAGTGCTAATATTTTTGAACTCCACTTGTAATCTGGCCTTAGTGGGCAAACTGGGTGAGTATAGAATCAGTGACATTTTGGTAAAAATCTATTTATTTATTTATATTTTTTTGGTTCAATTATTTCATGTTTGGTATTTTTTCTTTTTTTTTTTAAGCAGAGGTTTGATCATGCATGCATACAGTATTAAAAATGAAAGAAGTCAACCCTCATCAAAATCAGAATCTTTTGTAGTTTTAAGCTCAAATATTTTATAATGTCTAATGTTCTGCATGCACTGGGCTCCATTTATGAAGAAGCAGGCGAGCCTGAAACGGAAGTTAAGAAGCATTGGTCATAAAACTGCTGCTTCTTGACCTGTCCGCCACCTTTTATGTGGCAAACTCCAATAGAGCTAATATCAGCACAAATGTCCCAAGGTGTGGGCGCATGCTGTGTGGGGTTAACTGCCAACACCCAGAGTTCCAAACCTTATTTTATTCCATATTACATGGGCAGCAAAAAGTAGTTGAAACAGAACAACGTTTAGGGTCAAACACCCTTATTCATGTTCATACAGTGTATGTACCCATTAACCAACTTAAGTACCTGTAGGCAGGTGAGACCACACCTCTTTAATTAACACTTTAAATACACCTTATGGTTTTCCTTTGTATATAATGACCCCTAGTGGTCTACACCTATATATACTATTTTTAAAATAATACATTTTTACAATTTAAAACACATCTAAACAGAAATGGAAAGCAGCAGTTCTAACATACAGATTAAAACAAAGACAATGCAAAATATGTCACATAACTTTGTATAAA
This sequence comes from Bombina bombina, assembly GCF_027579735.1. Lineage (NCBI taxonomy): Eukaryota > Metazoa > Chordata > Amphibia > Anura > Bombinatoridae > Bombina > Bombina bombina. The sequence continues at coordinate 245,441,084 of NC_069506.1, read as the reverse complement.
TACACCCAGAAATCAGCCTTTATATTAATACACTCAAATTAAGTTCCCTATTCATATCTTTGAGGATTAATGACTCTAGTTTATTTATCCAAAAGGCTTCACGCCTCTTAAGGAGTAATTCCCTATGCCTCCCCTTCTAGGGACGGGTACACAATCAATAATTTGAAACCTCAACTGTAAGATAGTATGGCCTTTTTGAAAAAAATGGTATGCTACAGGAGCATTAAGGCCATTGGTCCTAATATTTGATTTATGCTGTAGGATTCTATCCCTGACCCGTTGGGTCGTTTTGCCAATATAAATTATGCCACACGGACACTTAATTAGATATATTACAAAGGTGGCATTACAATTATAGTACCCTTTAATCCTAACATTCTGACCCGTTAAGGGGTGAGTAAAACTATTTCCTTTAATCATATTGTTACAATTTGAACAATTAAGGCAAGGGAAACAGCCATTATTCTTTGAGGTTATAAAGCCATATCTACTCTTCTTTTTACTACCCACATCAGCCCTAATTATCTTATCTCTTAGGCTGGCGAGTCTAGTGTATGCGGGCATAGGCAGCTGTTAAAAGGCTTTCACTTCTGGGTTACACTCACTTAAAATGTGCCAATGTTTTCGTAATATTCTTTGAATTCTTGGGCTATAGGCATTATATTCTGAAACAAATACCATCCTGTCAGGGTCTTTCTTGTTTTGGTTATTCTCCTCATTGACCCTTCCTTTCGGTAATTCCAGTACTTTTTAAATGACATCCTCAACCATGCAATGTGGATAACCTCGCTCCACAAATCTATCTCCCATCTCCTTTAGTTTTACCAGGGCTAAGGCATCATCTCTTACAATTCTTCTCACCCTCAACATTTGGCTTAAAGGAAGGGACTTAATTAAAGCTGGGACATGTGCACTAGTATAATGAAGGAGACTATTCTTATCTGTATCCTTTCTATACAAATCAGTTTTTAGCACACCACCATCCTTATATACCTTAATTTCTAAAAAGTTTATAGACTCTTCACTCCAGGATAGTGTGAATTTCATGTTCCTTGTTGCAGAATTCAATTCCAGCACAAATGCTGGAGGGTACCAACGTCACCCCACCAAATGCCAAAGATATCATCTATGTAGCGCCACCAGGTGGAGCCACATAGTAGGAAAAGTTTGGCATAGATGGGAGCGAAGTTGGACCCCATAGCTGTCCCCTGTTTTTGCATATAATATGTGTCCTCAAACAAAAAATAGTTGCAATATAATTTCAAGCAATTAAACTATAAACTGTTGTTGTTCCAATGAGAATCTATTACTTTTAGAAATGATAAAACTTATTGCATCTAAGCCACTGGTATGGGATATTGATGTGTAGAGACTTACAATATCCAGCTGGACAGATAGCTCAGCATGCTAAGGCACTGTGGCTGAGCTCAGTAGCAACCCAATAGTTGGAGGTTCAATCTCTGGCGAGGTCCACTCAGCCTTTCATCCTTCCGAGGTCGATAAAATGAGCAGCACCTTGTGACCCTTACGGGTGATTAGCCGCGCTTTGCAAATACCCAATACATATATACAAGCTGTATAACATACATTTATCCATAGACCCAGACAAGCTATCAATTGTCTCCAAAAAGTAATTTGTGTTTTTAATGAAGGACATAGATTGAGACACAAAAGTTCTTAAAAGCTTATCCAGGTATATGGAGATGTTTGTAAAAATAGAATATGGCCTGCCACAATTGGACGCCCAGGAGGGGCCTCCAAATTGTTATGCACCTTTGGGAGTGTATAAAAAACTGAGATAAAAAAATCATCTTTTATTAGAAATTTTTTTGTTTCATTGCCAATGATACCATTCAGGAATGCTCTCTGAACACATTTTTTAATATCTGTCAAATTTTGTTTAGAGGGATCATATGAAAGGGGAATATAAACCTTAGATTTAGACAATTATCCCTGGATCTCATCAATATAATACCCCCTATCCAAGATTACAGTTGCTCCACCCTTATCGGCTTGCTTAAAAATCAGCTTTTTCTCATTACTTAATGACTTTAAGGCTATACTTCCTTGTTTTGACATATTATTGGAAAATACATGTCCCTTCTTATCACACTGTGCCTTAAGATTATCACTGTCATTTTTAACAAGCTTCATGAAAACATCAATGCTAGAATCATAGGCTGTTGGTGTAAATGTGCTTTTATTTCTTAAGCCTAATGTTTTAATAGCTAATTCATCAACCCTAGAAACACCAGTAACATTGTGAAACAGAAAAAGAGATAAAAGAAGGCGCCAACATAGTGCGGTTACCAATGGGATGGGACACGCAGTGCAAGTAATACAATATACTCACAGGATATAGGACACTTGAAAAGTGTCACAAGTGCCTCCTGGACCCTCAGAGTCGTCCAGCTAACTCCCACTCCACTGTGGTAGTAAGATTCCACTCGTCTCTGCCGATTATGGTGGCTCCGCTGTTGGTCTCAGCTGCAGACTGTGTTCCAAAGGGACAGACTTCAGGTCCACTCAGATCAGGATATACAGATACGGTCCGTGCTCTCCAGAGAGGAGTCAAACAGCAAGGCAAATTAAAAGTTGATGATGTGGTGGCAAAATCAAATATTACCAGTGGTAATGTAAATGAAAGTTCGTGGCTACAATCTTAAAATGAATAAGACTTTAATGGCACAACGTTTCTCGGTCTGTACATGACTGTTTCCTCAGGTGCATAAGTGTATAATCAAAACACAAAAACCACAAACTTATAACATTCAGTACGGCGTCCTCAGATGCACACCGCGCATGTGTGTAGGTGTGTCCGAATACTGGGAGTTCCATTTGCGTCACCTGACCAATGAGGTGCTTGCAATGAAACACACCTCAATGGTTACGTAAAACCTAGGTAATGTGATATTAACCATTGCGGTACTTATATTAAACCGCACCTCTCGGTTTTATATTTACAGTAAAGAGGTTTCTTGCAATATATTCAAGAGCCGCAATCGGCTCATATTCGCTATGATTCAGATGTCTATTATTGATATAAAATAACTACCAGATCGGGCACACCTACTGTTATTTGGCACACTGAACATATTTCCATCCTTTAAACAGCCAATAACTCATAAAATATTATATTAACATATATACATTAATAAAATATTGAAGATATACATACACAATCTTATAGTATAAAAAAGCACCAATAGTATGGCTATATCTAAAACCTCACATAAGAATGTACAGCTATACATGTTGCTAAAAATCGCATTAAAATTACTATTGTCAGAGGAAATCATTTCCTCAAAATTTCTAAAAGCAAGTTACATCCTCTAGGAGGGATGCAAAAGAACCAACAAGATTATGTTTAATTTCATATATTGGAACATCCCTATAAAATCCCAACTTCTGGATATTAATGTAGTTTAAATGACTATCCCAAAAACATGTTAATGACCAGCTTGTAGCTGCTACATGTCCACAATATTGTGTCGGTGAAAGAGAAATATTATAATTTCAATGGGGTCCATTGATTGTAATGTTTTACTTGTTCCTGTTTAGGTGCGAAATACATCGCTTGAATAAATCTGTGTGTTAGATGGATCCTTATACTGTAAATAGCCGAAGGTACATGAAAACACAGATATAGGTAGGGAGTGTACAACATAAATGACTCAAACTAGCCCTGCGGGTAGATTAAGATAGAGATACTAAAATGTTTTGTAAGTGGATTGTACAGTTATCACTTACTAGTAGTCAAAATTACTCATTGGAGGGTAGCTATATCTTTTATGATTTGTCTCTAGTAGGAGAATAAGCCTCCTATCTACCTTGTAAGGGGCCAACAAAGTAGGTACAGTGTTCACTGATCTGGCAAGGGGATAGGATCGCACAGATGCAAAAAACATAGACATATATATTCTGAACATGTCTAGTTATGAAGTTGGAGGATCTAGAGGGATGGCCTCAAAAAGGGTCTAGGTGTAGGATGTCCTGAGCCTATATGTGGACGATAACCAGAGAGACTTTATATGGAAAATTTAGTTAAAAGCAGCCATGTCAATGTTTGCGTTTAAGCCACCAGAGGACAGGGTGCGCAACTTCCAAATCCAAAAAGTCTCCCTTTGTCTTAGATACAGATATCTGTTCCTACCCCATCTGGGGTTCACTTGTTCTAAAGGAAATATACTGAACAAATTGGATGTATCTGTATGACATAGATTGGCATGTCTAGGGACACTATGGTTGGCAATATTTTTACTGATATTCCTTAGATGTTCACCCCATCTTTTTTTGAGGGGTCTCGAGGTTCTACCCACGTATTGAACCCCACAACTAAATTCTAACAAATAAACTACAAATGCTGAATCACATGTAAAGTGTGTTTTGATATGAAATTTTTCCTTACTTGTATAAGACATAAATTCAGTTCTCTGATTGTTAGTGTATTGGCACAATCCACAGTTGGCCCTATTACATTTAAAAAAACCTGGTTTACCTAGAAGCCTATTGCCTGTTTGGCTTGTTTTTTTACCAGTCAAAACTCTTTTCTTCATTACAATTTTACTTGGAGCTAGTACATTTTTCAACGTGGGAGCACGTCTAAAAGTACAAACAGGTGAATTCCCTATACTATTGAATATAGATAGGGGGCGCCATATAGAAAATTTCTTAAAGAAAGGATACGTTGCTGAGTACTGAGAAAAAAATCTTTGAAAAAATCTATGGAAAAAGTGTGTATCTGTGTAACAGAATGTTTGTTATAAATAAACAAAAATGTTTCGATGCTAAAGTGGTGTTTGTGTTATGTCTCAGACTAGTAAGTGATTCTGAGGTAGAATCTGGTGGAATTAATAATAATAATGGTAGTGCTTATATAACTTGGTGATGTGATACAATTTATAACATAAAAATAAATAATCAAGACTTCCGGTGGGCGGGCCAGCTGATCAGACGTCTCTAGACAGAGCTCCGCTGGTCGGAACAATATAACACCAAAATTCAGCAATCCATTGCTGGGCCCCGCACGACAGACTTGCTGGACTCTGTCACCGCACATAGTGCCGGCTGTCATCGCAAGTGCGCGAGTTACATACCACCTATCTCGGCAACCGGAGGCAAAAGACTGATAGACGCCATAAACACATCGGCCCCATCTTGGATCCCTCCATGCAGTTACCCGCTACAGTAACCTGGGAAGAGGCAGAGCGGGGTCCCCTCTGTGCCCTTAAACTGCAATCTTAAGAAGCATAACACCGCAAGCCGCAGTGAGTACCACCACCAACACTGTTATTGATTTTGAGGCCCTAGAGGGGACGGCTCATACACAAGGAATCACTGAGAGAGATACACCTAAATCACAGGGCAAAGAAAGCAGCATCGCTATAGACAGCGCTGTATAAAGACTAACTGGACTGTGCCTGCAGGCTAGCAAAAGAGGGGAGAACGGAGGTCTAATTACACTTTTCTTTCCTCCCTCGCCATCATACAGAGGGTCTGCTGGGCAAGAGAAGGTGTTTATAGCGTGGGCGTGCACACAAGGTAGAGGGCCTGATGTTTTCTTTTTGCTCTGCTGCCGCTGCTCACGGACTGCAGGGATCTTTATAACACACGCATACAGACTTTTCCATACCATTTAACTCTCTATAAATGCTAATCTGACCTGTCACACAGACGTGGCAAGACCCACAGTAAAGAGAAAAGCCCCTCTCAGGATTATCTCCAATTTACACCCTATCTGTTAAAGTTTCAGCACAGAGCAATCCACGCATAGACACCAAACCTTTTTGCTCACATGAAAGTGGATGATTATTTCCACAAACTCCCTTCCAATACTAAAGCTAGCATGGCTCATAGAGCAAAGACCACTGAGAGGAAGCATAAAGCTACCACTGATGCACAGGTTGAAAGCCCAACCCGAATAGAACACTCAAATCATACAGGGCTAGATCATGGCGCCCTCCTTCAAGAGCTTAAGACTTTCTTTCTCCCAAAAATGGACTCCCTCCAGGCGGGAGTAGATACCTTAACGAGCGAGGTGCGGCAGTTCTCCTCGCGACTGAGCTCAGCTGAATCCCGCATCTCTGAAGTAGAGGATAGGCAATTTGCCACAGACACAACTCTCAAACAGCTAGTTAAAAAGAACCAAACTCTCCAAGAGCGTATTGATGACTTGGAAAATAGAAGCCGCCGTAATAATTTGAGAATAGTGGGTGTACCGGAGTCAATCAAGGGAAAAGATTTACTAGAGTTCACAGCCCTCACCTTCCCTAAATTGCTGGGCATACCTTCTGACATCCTGCCTATATATGTAGAGAGAGCCCACCGTGTGGGGCCAGAGAGAACCTTAGAGCACGCAAACATGAGGCCCAGACAGGTCATACTTAAATGCCTGAATTTCCAGGAGAAACTACGGATCTTACGAGCATATAGACTGCATAAGGAGATTCTCTACAACGGATCAAGACTTCTACTCTTCCAGGACTTCTCCATGGAGGTCACCAGACAGAGAAGAGAGTTCGCTCCGCTCTGCTCCCAACTGCATGAGCAAGGCCGGCAAGTGGCCTTATTATATCCGGCTAAACTTCGCCTGCACACACCACATGGCACCAAGTTCTTCCATACACCACAGGCCTTACAGAGCTTCCTTGCAACTGAGAACCAACAGCCACCTACCTGAGGGGACTTTGTCACTTTGTCTCTCCCTTGTTCTCACTACCAAGGCTCTCCTCTTCCTACTTTTTAGAGGATGGAGGAATCTTGTCTTTGTTCGGTTGCCTTTTGGAGCAACCTCAACCCCTGGCCACAGACAATGAAGAGTTCCAGGCAGATCGTGACCTCTTTCCTGGGGTCTGGGACTGAGATCTGCAGGATCCGGGTTTGGTATTATGTTTCACTAATGTTTTCCATTTTAGGTATTATAGGAAATGTTAAATTTAAAGTTAAAGTTCCTTTTAAAAATGTTTATGCTTCTATACCTTGGCATAGCCTTGCTATTTTTGAAATTAGAGGAAAAATCAATGTCTTGCTTTTTAAAATTGTTTATATGTGGTTGTCTGGTTACAGAATCCCAACACTGAAACACACAGGGGGAAAGGGAACTATCCACACAATCTCTCAAGACTGTGCCAATAAAGACCACACTAATTTACTACCTAGACGCCATACCACAGGGTTTCCGTTGTTTCTATGTCTCCTATTATCTCAGTTTTTGAACAAGGGTACTACACTCATAACCTGTATACTACTTCTCAAGGTGACAGGGATCCCCTGGTCAATTCAATCCCGACAGGCCCCTTGGTTAAGACTTAACACCCCTCGCCAGGTAGTAACCATCACCCTGTCATACATGATTGGCATACACCTCATTATCTCCACTTTTAAGGTGTCTAGTTTATCTATCAAGAACAGCTATAGTTTGTCCTCACTTCCTGACACACGACATGGAACACTGACTGAAGACCCACCGATGTCAATCTCACAACTCATCCACCTCACCGTCAGATACCTTAGCGCACCTCCTTACGTTTGTAAAGAAACCTTTGACTATGATGTGGTGGGGGGTGGACAGTTGATTACATTAAGTGTCTCTCTTCTCTCTACAAATATATGGGAAACTGTTTATTGGTCATTTACTGCCTGTTATAAACAATTGGGTTTATTGGTTCTATCAATCATGCCTCAATGTACCCATGTCACCCTCTCGCTCTGTCTCCCTTTCTCTCCTGTTCCCAACCCCCCCCCCTCCCTGTCAGGCTCCCTCCCCCCTCCCCCCCCTTTTTTTTTTTTTCTTTTTCTTTTTCTTTTCTCCCCGGGTCTCTGGCCTGATCATGTACCTCCATACACTTTAGCCTAGTATGTCATTGAAGATAGTAACTTGGAACATGGGTGGCATCAACTCACCCATAAAACGTAAAGCAATACTCAGTCATCTTAGAAAGATAGGAACAGACATAGCTCTCCTACAGGAGACACATTTAACGGACAGTGAACATCCGAAACTGCAGAAGGACTGGGTGGGAAATTTGACGTTTCTATCACATACGAGCGCCAGCCGCGGCTTAGCTATTGCCTTTGGGAAGAGACTCACAGTTAAAATCAATCACACCCAAATGGATAAAGAGGGGAGGTTTTTGATAGTGAAGGCTAATGTTAATTCAACTGACTATCTGTTTTGTAATATATATGCCCCAAACCACAGATCTACATCATTCTGGGAAACTCTGATACAGTGTCTCACCCTACACCTAGGATCTAGATTGATAATTGGGGGCGACTTTAATATAGTGGCCTCACATACACTGGACAGATTCTGGACAGAGGGACACTCCATTAGAGACCCTAGAGTTAATTATAAGGCCAGGTATGAGGGAAAAATTTTTGGAATGTTTGAGGCCCAACTGGACACTTGTGACATTTGGAGACTACGACATCCAGAGGGTAAAGACTATACTTGCCTGTCTAAGGCTAAGCATACTCTGTCTAGGATAGACCTTTTCCTGATCTCTAACTCTCTGACTGCTCAGGTTCGCCACTGTACAATCCATGACATCTTCCTTTCTGACCATGCACCGGTAGAACTAATTTTAGGATCCCTGGGACCACGCTCAAATAGAAATATACTAAAATTCCCGACATACTTAACTACATCAGAGGCATTTGCAAAATATTTGACACAGTGCTGGACAGACTATTACACTGATAACGTTGCCCACTTAGATACTCCACAACTGTTTTGGGAGGCAGCAAAAACAGTCCTAACTGGCTCTATTATATCTTATGTATCTAAACTTAAATACAAAACCCAATACAAACACAATACGCTGCAGAAACGCCTAGGACAAACATATCGCACATACACTCAGAGTGGCTCCAGAGAGGCATTTGAGGCATATTCGGCCGCAAAGGCAGAGCTAGAGGCCTTTTCGAAACATCAGGCTGCTGCGGGTCTGCTGAAGACTGCAGGCACATACTATAGGTTTGGCAGTAGATCAGGCAAACTACTAGCGATGTTAACGAAACCACAGACGGCAAGAGCTAAGATAGAAGCACTAAGATACCAGGGTAAGACACACACTGAAACAGTAGATATAGTACAATCCTTTGCTAGTTTTTTTACGCAATTATACACTAGACAAGAGCCTTCTACTCAGGAGGCTCAGACCCAATTCTGGCAGTCACTCAAGCTTCCACAACTGACACAAGACCAACTAGATAAGTTGAATGCACCCATGACTAGTGAAGAAATCCTGTTTACCCTCAAATCAATCCCGGCAGGGAAAGCCCCAGGTCCTGACGGGTTGCCGGCAGAGTTTTATAGACTCCTGCAATCGCAAATCTCCGGCACATTGACTAAGCTATTTAACTCTTTTTTGTTGACTGATGCGACCCCCTCGCAGAGTTTCACCTCTGCACACATCACTCTTATTCCCAAGCCGGGCAAAGATCACTCGTTGCCTGAATCATACAGGCCAATATCGCTGTTAAACACCGATTACAAGCTTTTTATGAAAGTCCTGGCAAACAGACTGAAACCCATTTTACCATCCTTGTTACATCCAGACCAGACAGGATTTGTCTTTAAGCGTACCTCTGTGGTGAATCTCCGCAGAGTTTTACAGGTCATCGAGCATTATTGGTCACGCGAGGGGTCGGAGAGATCAGACACGGTATCGGAGGCCTTCCTGTTATCTTTAGATGCAGAGAAGGCCTTCGACCGAGTGGAATGGCCTCACCTGGTTCATGCTATGCAGAGATTTAACTTTAATGGCGCCTTTTTGGATGTCATTTACAAGGTATACAACTCTCCAGAAGCGCGGGTTTTGATTGACGGCCTCTTCTCCCCAGAATTAAAATTGCAAAGGGGCACCAGACAGGGTTGCCCCCTGTCGCCCTTACTGTTCAATTTGGCGTTAGAGCCTTTGGCCTTGAAGCTGCGGCAGATTTTTCCGGGAATTACATTAGGGGGTGTCCCAATGCACTTGGCATTATATGCAGACGACATGTTGCTGTTTGTAGATAATCCGGCAACACACGCTCCCCATATATTACAAACGATCAAGGTGTTTGGTGACTTCTCGGGCTACAGGATTAATACGGCCAAGTCGGAGGTCCTGTGGCTGAAGAGAGAACCTCATGCTAACTATAATTGCCCTTTTGTGGAGGTGTCGGGTTCGCTTACGTACCTGGGCATAAAGCTCCATAAAAACCCTCGACAGATGTATAATATAAATGTCTCGGAGAGGTGCAAAAGCTTGTCCTCCCAGTTGAACAATTGGATCAATCTCCCTCTAGGCCTCTCAGGCCGGATAAACTTAGTTAAAATGACGATACTACCTAAAATATTGTACCCATTACTCATGTTGCCTTTTCTGATGACCAAATCAGACTTGGCCTTACTGAATAGAGCCATTGTGTCCTTCATCTGGCGTGGGAAAAAACCCTGCATTGCTGCAGAGAGACTGCAACTTCCCTTCCTTGATGGTGGTCTCGGCCTCCCGAACCTTAAATTTTATAACTGGGCCGCGCTAGCGAGATTGGTCACAGACTGGCAACTCACCACCTGCCACTTTTGCGACGCAAGGCTAGAGGAGACAATGGTAGCGCCTTTGGCTATAGCTTACCTGCCCTATACAAATATGAGGGACACACCTCCTCTAGTTACAAATAGTGTCCTTTACAGAGATCCCCTTCGAGCATGGTCTAAGATAAACAAATATATGAATATCACCTTACCTACTCCTAGATTTATTCCCATTATGGGAAATCCGGCATTCCCCACGGGAAACGACTGTGAGCCATTCCGCCTCTGGAGAGAGCGCGGAATTAGAACAGTGGGAGACATACTAGACACACTGCAACACACAATAAAATCTTTTCAAGAGCTGAAACTCAAATTTAACCTTCCTAACCAACACTTTTACGCTTATCTACAACTACGACATTATGTATCGACCCTACAAACATCATACCCAGACTTCTGGAACAAATCCCCATTTATTATATCACAAACACAGTTTCAAATAGGGGGGTTCTCTCTGTCAAACCTATATATTCAATTGATAAAACAGGGGGAAAGTAAGATACACTCTAAAATGCTATTAAACTTACACCCAGATATTCCAGCAGAAATAGACATTCAGGACATAAAGGATAGTTTAGAAGCCACCAAAAAAGCCATTTTGGGAATTTTGTCCTTGGATCGTGAGACACCGAGAGACCAGCACCTTATCGCTTTGGTCAGCGTGCTGACTGCTGAGAATGTCAGCTTGCTCGTATGCACTTTTTTAACGAAAAGTGCCACTCCACTTGTGAGTACCTGTCTTTTGGTTTATACTAAATTTTTCCACCTGTCTAGAGATATCTGCACTATGAGGCGCTCTCTTTTTCTCTTCACCATTTAGAATTCCCTATACTCTCCCTCAGCAGAGGGTCCCCTGCCAGAATATGCCAGTATTTGCCTAAAATCTTTTTAATTTTATTATGGTTGTTGTTAAATTGTGTTATAAATCTGACCTTCTCATTCCCCTTAGTAGGTCCTTCAATTGGTATAGTCTCCTTGTTTTTGACAAAGAAATCCTCTCTGCATTTGTTTCTGGCTCTCATGTAGCTATTCTCAATTAGATCTGAGGGGTAATGTTTCTCAATAAACCTTTTTTTTTAAATATTCGCTTGTATGTCATAACTAGCTAAATCAGTGCAGTTCCTGCGAATTCTACAAAATTGGTTGTAAGGGATATTTTTCTTCCAAGGTAAGTGGTGGTTGCTTTTATAGTTTAAATAACTATTAGCATCCACTGACTTGAAAAAAGTTTTGGTAGAGATATTACCTATGGTATCCCATGATAATATGAGATCCAAAAATTCTATGCTATTTACATCTATTTTAGAGGTAAAATTCAGGCCCAATGAGTTATTATTTAAACTATAGATAAAATTCTGAGCTATTGAGGTTTCCCCCTCCCAAATGAACAGGAGGTCATCTATAAAACGGCCATAGAAGACCAGGTTCGCCCCATATGAGGATTGGTAAATATATTGTTCCTCAAAGAATCCCATGAAGAGATTAGCAAAACTAGGGGCGAACCTGGTCCCCATGGCCGTTCCCCTGATCTGCAAATAAAATTTCTCCTGGTATACAAAATAATTGTTTTTCAATACAAAAGATATACATTCCAATAAAAAATCCCTTTGTTTGACTGGCATGTAGATGTCTCTCTTTAAATAATATTCAACGGCTTGAATTCCCAGATGGTGTGTAATATTGGAATATAAAGCAGAGACATCACAGGTCAGCCAAACCAGGTCTCTCCCTTCTTTCTTAATGTGGGATAGCTTATATATTAGGTCTGGTGTATCCTTTATATAGGATTTTAAGGTGATCACAGATTTTTTAAAAAAAGAATCGACATATTCAGATAAATTGCATGTTAAATTGTCAATTCCTGATATGATGGGCCTCCCTGGAGGATCCACCATACTCTTGTGAATCTTAGGGAGGTGATAGTAATATGCCAGGTTCGGTGCATATGGTATTAAATAATCTCTCTCTTTGTGAGTATTCCCTCTAACCAGCCAGCATCAACCATTTTAATCAGATTTGTAAGAAATTTTGCTGTGGGATTGAATGTTAATAATTTATAATTCTCAGTGTCCAAAAGTATACGATCAGCATCTTTAATGTAATCTTGAATGTTCTGTATTACTATCCCCCCTCCCTTGTCAGCCTGTCTAATTGCCAGATTTTTGTTTGCTGCCAGTCTAGATAAAGCTGTTAGTTCATAAGTATTTAGATTGGGATTCTTTATATTGTTTTCAGAAAGTTTACTGAATTCTTCCAGGACCAGATTTTGAAATATTTCTAAACTGGTTCCTGTGCAAGGGTGATTAAAATTTGATTTGGGGGTCAAATCAGAGTGTAGATAGTTATCAAATAATTCCTCACATAATGTCTCAGGCTCAAAATATATAATATCTGTCAAGGGCCTTTCTGCCATTTCATTTGTTAGAATAGGTGCATGACCAGTACCTTTAAGCTTTTTATCACAAAAATATCTTTGGATCGACAACTTGCGCACAAATTTGTTCAGATCTACGAATAATTCAAACAAATTGTGATTTTTGGAGGGACAGAAAGAGAGTCCTCTATTGAGAACTCCCACCTCCTCATTGGTTAAAACATGATCTGATAAATTAAAGATGTTCTCCCTCATTTGTTTAAATTTCTCCTTTTGGGATGACTTAGCTCTCCCTCTGCTGCCACGTTGGCGTATGATCTTTTTTTCGGAGTAGTTGTTAAATTCTCTCTTTCTGGGCCTCTCTCTAATTGTTTCAATCGTATCGGTGTGTGTCTTACCTGTGGGGAGTTGTGTGTTATTCTCTGTGCCTGATGAAAAACCTGCGGACTATTAGTATGTTCTCTCTCCTGTCTTTGTGTGAAGTTGCTGTTGTTCACCATATGGTTCCTAACTTCATTGTGATGATTGTTCCTAGATATATAGGTGTTATGATCCCTTGAGTTATCTGAAAACTGGTTAGGTCTATACTGATGGTGACCATATTCGTTCTAATGATCCCTATTGGACCAATGTCTCCAATCATTATTGTAATTATTCTTAGGCGTATGGTTATAATTACCAACCCCTCTATCTTGATAGGAGGCCTGATTCCATTGATTAGATGAATAATTGCTGTTACTAGCAGAATTTCTCCTATCTCTATTTGAGTTATTATTCCTAAATTGGACATTTTTCTTTTTGTCCTTAGGTTTCCTATAGTCTACTTTGACCCAGGTGTCTGCCCCAGTTTTATTAGATGTAGACTCCTGGTTATCAGATTCTTCTACTTTATTGCTAGAATGTGAGTCATATACTCTGTCTTCTAGATAATCTTGTTCATCCCTAGCTAACTTTTTAATTTTGGTAGATACAATTTTCTTTTGGAAAACATCAGCCTTATCCTGTACTTCTTGGGTCAATTTAACATAATCTGTGCTTGACTCAAAACTTAATTAGGTTCTTTTGAATATCCTCTATCTCTGTCTCAGTTTTATTCAAAAGAGTCTCCCTATACTCAATTAAAAGATCTATAAGCTTAAATGAGCATTCAGTTAAAATGCTAAACCATTTAGTTGTGAGTTCAGGGTCCTGCTTAAAGGAACAATGCTTGGATATCCTTAGACCCCTGGGTATATGCCCCCTTTCTTTGTATTTGCGAAGTGTATCTATATCCCACCAGTGTCTATGTTCATTTTTAAGAGCCTCCTCTAATTTATGAAATAATTGTATCATAGACAGATCACTAGTGGATTCATTACACATATCCATAGTGTTTTCATTACAACTTAAGGCTTTTCTATTGTTGATCCTTTGATCTTTACTTTGCATATTTCTACTCAGTGATGTGTTCTTATGAAGAAAAAAAAAAAAAAAAAAATATATATATATATATATATATATATGTAAAATAATATAACGTGATATTATTTGAAAAATGGTATAAAGTGCTCAAGTAATATGTATTGGGTGGGTATGTGGTCTAGTCTAATCAAAAAAGCGGTGTGGAAATATAAAAACGTGTGTGTATAAGTGTATATAAATTCCACTAAATGTGATGCACAATATATCAATACCTAAAGTGTTACCCCAGTGGTTAAGCTATTGCTCAGGTAGGTATCAAAATTTAATAAAAATTGGTCAAAGTGACCCAAAACCACTAATATTTGGTATATGCAGTCAGACCCTGTCGCAACCTAATCAATTCCCAAAAGTGCAATTCAAAAATATAAAAAATATAATTAGTGCGCCAACGGTCATACAACATCTATAAATATAAATATAAAATATAAATATAAAATACAATAATTCAATCACAAAGCAATAGTGACAAAACTGGAACCAAGTTGGAACCAGATAAAGTGACTCCTAGGTCCATGCTAAGATGACAATATGTGATAGTAAATTAATGTTATCTTAACAGAATCCTCCTTATCGAAAAGGGGTACTAGCATTAAAATACAAAGTAATGGTCAAAATATAGACACAATGATATCGTGAGATAGTCCCAAAAAACAAAGTTCTATTGAATACAAATATAGTAGGCGTAATATCCAAATCACAGGAGGCAAGCAACTTCTTCAAACGATCCCTGTTGGTGACCCAGGGGAAGAGACTAAATAGAAAAAGAGATAAAAGAAGGCGCCAACATAGTGCGGTTACCAATGGGATGGTACACACAGTGCAAGTAATACAATATACTCACAGGATATAGGACACTTGAAAAGTGTCACAAGTGCCTCCTGGACCCTCAGAGTCGTCCAGCTAACTCCCACTCCACTGTGGTAGTAAGATTCCACTCGCCTCTGCCGATTATAGTGGCTCCGCTGTTGGTCTCAGCTGCAGACTGTGTTCCAAAGGGACAGACTTCAGGTCCACTCAGATCAGGATATACAGATACGGTCCGTGCTCTCCAGAGAGGAGTCAAACAGCAAGGCAAATTAAAAGTTGATGATGTGGTGGCAAAATCAAATATTACCAGTGGTAATGTAAATTAAAGTTCGTGGCTACAATCTTAAAATGAATAAGACTTTAATGGCACAACGTTTCTCGGTCTGTACGTGACCGTTTCCTCAGGTGCATAAGTGTATAATCAAAACACAAAAACCACGAACTTATAACATTCAGTACGGCGTCCTCAGATGCACACCGCGCATGTGTGTAGGTGTGTCCGAACACTGGGAGTTCCATTTGCGTCACCTGACCAATGAGGTGCTTGCAATGAAACACACCTCAATGGTTACGTAAAACCTAGGTAATGTGATATTAACCATTGCGGTACTTACATTAAACCGCACCTCTCGGTTTTATATTTACAGTAAAGAGGTTTCTTGCAATATATTCAAGAGCCGCAATCGGCTCATTTTCGCTATGATTCAGATGTCTATTATTGATATAAAATAACTACCAGATCGGGCACACCTACTGTTATTGGGCACACTGAACATATTTCCATCCTTTAAACAGCCAATAACTCATAAAATATTATATTAACATATATACATAAATAAAATATTGAAGATATACATACACAATCTTATAGTATAAAAAAAGCACCAATAGTATGGCTATATCTAAAACCTCACATAAGAATGTACAGCTATACATGTTGCTAAAAATCGCATTAAAATTACTATTGTCAGAGTAAATCATTTCCTCAAAATTTCTAAAAGCAAGTTACATCCTCTAGGAGGGATGCAAAAGAACCAACAAGATTATGTTTAATTTCATATATTGGAACATCCCTATAAAATCCCAACTTCTGGATATTAATGTAGATTAAATGACTGTCCCAAAAACATGTTAATGACCAGCTTGTAGCTGCTACATGTCCACAATATTGTGTCGGTGAAAGAGAAATATTATAATTTCAATGGGGTCCATTGATTGTAACGTTTTACTTGTTCCTGTTTAGGTGCGAAATACATCACTTGCATAAATCTGTGTGTTAGATGGATCCTTATACTGTAAATAGCTGAAGGTACATGAAAACACAGATATAGGTAGGGAGTGTACAACATAAATGACTCAAACTAGCCCTGCGGGTAGATTAGGATAGAGATACTAAAATGTTTTGTAAGTGGATTGTACAGTTATCACTTACTAGTAGTCAAAATTACTCATTGGAGGGTAGCTATATCTTTTATGATTTGTCTCTAGTAGGAGAATAAGCCTCCTATCTACCTTGTAAGGGGCCAACAAAGTAGGTACAGTGTTCACTGATCTGGCAAGGGGATAGGATCGCACAGATGCAAAAAACATAGACATATATATTCTGAACATGTCTAGTTATGAAGTTGGAGGATCTAGAGGGATGGCCTCAAAAAGGGTCTAGGTGTAGGATGTCCTGAGCCTATATGTGGACAATAACCAGAGAGACTTAGTATGGAAAATTTAGTTAAAAGCAGCCATGTCAATGTTTGCGTTTAAGCCACCAGGGGACAGGGTGCGCAACTTCCAAATCCAAAAAGTCTCCCTTTGTCTTAGATACAGATATCTGTTCCTACCCCATCTGGGGTTCACTTGTTCTAAAGGAAATATACTGAACAAATTGGATGTATCTGTATGACATAGATTGGCATGTCTAGGGACACTATGGTTGGCAATATTTTTACTGATATTCCTTAGATGTTCACCCCATCTTTTTTTGAGGGGTCTCGAGGTTCTACCCACGTATTGAACCCCACAACTACATTCTAACAAATAAACTACAAATGCTGAATCACATGTAAAGTGTGTTTTGATATGAAATTTTTCCTTACTTGTATAAGACATAAATTCAGTTCTCTTATTGTTAGTGTATTGGCACAATCCACAGTTGGCCCTATTACATTTAAAAAAACCTGGTTTACCTAGAAGCCTATTGCCTGTTTGGCTTGTTTTTTTACCAGTCAAAACTCTTTTCTTCATTACAATTTTACTTGGAGCTAGTACATTTTTCAACGTGGGAGCACGTCTAAAAGTACAAACAGGTGAATTCCCTATACTCTCCCTCAGCAGAGGGTCCCCTGCCAGAATGTGCCAGTATTTGCCTAAAATCTTTTTAATTTTATTATGGTTGTTGTTAAATTGTGTTATAAATCTGACCTTCTCATTCCCCTTAGTAGGTCCTCCAATTGGTATAGTCTCCTTGTTTTTGACAAAGAAATCCTCTCTGCATTTGTTTCTGGCTCTCATGTAGCTATTCTCAATTAGATCTGAGGGATAATGTTTCTCAATAAACCTTTTTTTTTAAATATTCGCTTGTATGTCATAACTAGCTAAATCAGTGCAGTTCCTGCGAATTCTACAAAATTGGTTGTAAGGGATATTTTTCTTCCAAGGTAAGTGGTGGTTGCTTTTATAGTTTAAATAACTATTAGTATCCACCGACTTGAAAAAAGTTTTGGTAGAGATATTACCTATGGTATCACATGATAATATGAGATCCAAAAATTCTATGCTATTTACATCTATTTTAGAGGTAAAATTCAGGCCCAATGAGTTATTATTTAAACTATCCATAAAATTCTGAGCTATTGAGGTTTCCCCCTCCCAAATGAACAGGAGGTCATCTATAAAACGGCCATAGAAGACCAGGTTCGCCCCATATGAGGATTGGTAAATATATTGTTCCTCAAAGAATCCCATGAAGAGATTAGCAAAACTAGGGGCGAACCTGGTCCCCATGGCCGATCCCCTGATCTGCAAATAAAATTTCTCCTGGTATACAAAATAATTGTTTTTCAATACAAAAGATATACATTCCAATAAAAAATCCCTTTGTTTGACTGGCATGTAGATGTCTCTCTTTAAATAATATTCAACGGCTTGAATTCCCAGATGGTGTGTAATATTGGAATATAAAGCAGAGACATCACAGGTCAGCCAAACCAGGTCTCTCCCTTCTTTCTTAATGTGGGATAGCTTATATATTAGGTCTGGTGTATCCTTTATATAGGATTTTAAGGTGATCACAGATTTTTTTAAAAAAGAATCGACATATTCAGATAAATTGCATGTTAAATTGTCAATTCCTGATATGATGGGCCTCCCTGGAGGATCCACCATACTCTTGTGAATCTTAGGGAGGTGATAGTAATATGCCAGGTTCGGTGCATATGGTATTAAATAATCTCTCTCTTTCTTTGTGAGTATTCCCTCTAACCAGCCAGCATCAACCATTTTAATCAGATTTGTAAGAAATTTTGCTGTGGGATTGAATGTTAATAATTTATAATACTCAGTGTCCAAAAAATATTCAATCAGCTTCTTTAATTTAATTTCTTAAAAATCTGATTAAAATGGTTGATGCTGGCTGGTTAGAGGGAATACTCACAAAGAAAGAGAGAGATTATTTAATACCATATGCACCGAACCTGGCATATTACTATCACCTCCCTAAGATTCACAAGAGTATGGTGGATCCTCCAGGGAGGCCCATCATATCAGGAATTGACAATTTAACATGCAATTTATCTGAATATGTCGATTCTTTTTTAAAAAAATCTGTGATCACCTTAAAATCCTATATAAAGGATACACCAGACCTAATATATAAGCTATCCCACATTAAGAAAGAAGGGAGAGACCTGGTTTGGCTGACCTGTGATGTCTCTGCTTTATATTCCAATATTACACACCATCTGGGAATTCAAGCCGTTGAATATTATTTAAAGAGAGACATCTACATGCCAGTCAAACAAAGGGATTTTTTATTGGAATGTATATCTTTTGTATTGAAAAACAATTATTTTGTATACCAGGAGAAATTTTATTTGCAGATCAGGGGAACGGCCATGGGGACCAGGTTCGCCCCTAGTTTTGCTAATCTCTTCATGGGATTCTTTGAGGAACAATATATTTACCAATCCTCATATGGGGCGAACCTGGTCTTCTATGGCCGTTTTATAGATGACCTCCTGTTCATTTGGGAGGGGGGAAACCTCAATAGCTCAGAATTTTATGGATAGTTTAAATAATAACTCATTGGGCCTGAATTTTACCTCTAAAATAGATGTAAATAGCATAGAATTTTTGGATCTCATATTATCATGGGATACCATAGGTAATATCTCTACCAAAACTTTTTTCAAGTCGGTGGATGCTAATAGTTATTTAAACTATAAAAGCAACCACCACTTACCTTGGAAGAAAAATATCCCTTACAACCAATTTTGTAGAATTCGCAGGAACTGCACTGATTTAGCTAGTTATGACATACAAGCGAATATTTTAAAAAAAAGGTTTATTGAGAAACATTACCCCTCAGATCTAATTGAGAATAGCTACATGAGAGCCAGAAACAAATGCAGAGAGGATTTCTTTGTCAAAAACAAGGAGACTATACCAATTGGAGGACCTAATAAGGGGAATGAGAAGGTCAGATTTATAACACAATTTAACAACAACCATAATAAAATTAAAAAGATTTTAGGCAAATACTGGCACATTCTGGCAGGGGACCCTCTGCTGAGGGAGAGTATAGGGAATTCACCTGTTTGTACTTTTAGACGTGCTCCCACGTTGAAAAATGTACTAGCTCCAAGTAAAATTGTAATGAAGAAAAGAGTTTTGACTGGTAAAAAAACAAGCCAAACAGGCAATAGGCTTCTAGGTAAACCAGGTTTTTTTTAATGTAATAGGGCCAACTGTGGATTGTGCCAATACACTAACAATAAGAGAACTGAATTTATGTCTTATACAAGTAAGGAAAAATTTCATATCAAAACACACTTTACATGTGATTCAGCATTTGTAGTTTATTTGTTAGAATTTAGTTGTGGGGTTCAATACGTGGGTAGAACCTCGAGACCCCTCAAAAAAAGATGGGGTGAACATCTAAGGAATATCAGTAAAAATATTGCCAACCATAGTGTCCCTAGACATGTCAATCTATGTCATACAGATACATCCAATTTGTTCAGTATATTTCCTTTAGAACAAGTGAACCCCAGATGGGGTAGGAACAGATATCTGTATCTAAGACAAAGGGAGACTTTTTGGATTTGGAAGTTGCGCACCCTGTCCCCTGGTGGCTTAAACGCAAACATTGACATGGCTGCTTTTAACTAAATTTTCCATACAAAGTCTCTCTGGTTATTGTCCACATATAGGCTCAGGACATCCTACACCTAGACCCTTTTTGAGGCCATCCCTCTAGATCCTCCAACTTCATAACTAGACATGTTCAGAATATATATGTCTATGTTTTTTGCATCTGTGCGATCCTATCCCCTTGCCAGATCAGTGAACACTGTACCTACTTTGTTGGCCCCTTACAAGGTAGATAGGAGGCTTATTCTCCTACTAGAGACAAATCATAAAAGATATAGCTACCCTCCAATGAGTAATTTTGACTACTAGCAAGTGATAACTGTACAATCCACTTACAAAACATTTTAGTATCTCTATCCTAATCTACCCGCAGGGCTAGTTTGAGTCATTTATGTTGTACACTCCCTACCTATATCTGTGTTTTCATGTACCTTCGGCTATTTACAGTATAAGGATCCATCTAACACACAGATTTATGCAAGCGATGTATTTCGCACCTAAACAGGAACAAGTAAAACATTACAATCAATGGACCCCATTGAAATTATAATATTTCTCTTTCACCGACACAATATTGTGGACATGTAGCAGCTACAAGCTGGTCATTAACATGTTTTTGGGACAGTCATTTAATCTACATTAATATCCAGAAGTTGGGATTTTATAGGGATGTTCCAATATATGAAATTAAACATAATCTTGTTGGTTCTTTTGCATCCCTCCTAGAGGATGTAACTTGCTTTTAGAAATTTTGAGGAAATGATTTCCTCTGACAATAGTAATTTTAATGCGATTTTTAGCAACATGTATAGCTGTACATTCTTATGTGAGGTTTTAGATATAGCCATACTATTGGTGCTTTTTTATACTATAAGATTGTGTATGTATATTTTCAATATTTTATTTATGTATATATGTTAATATAATATTTTATGAGTTATTGGCTGTTTAAAGGATGGAAATATGTTCAGTGTGCCAAATAACAGTAGGTGTGCCCGATCTGGTAGTTATTTTATATCAATAATAGACATCTGAATCATGGCGAATATGAGCCGATTGCGGCTCTTGAATATATTGCAAGAAACCTCTTTACTGTAAATATAAAACCGAGAGGTGCGGTTTAATATAAGTACCGCAATGGTTAATATCACATTACCTAGGTTTTACGTAACCATTGAGGTGTGTTTCATTGCAAGCACCTCATTGGTCAGGTGACGCAAATGGAACTCCCAGTGTTCGGACACACCTACACACATGTGCGGTGTGCATCTGAGGACGCCGTACTGAATGTTATAAGTTCGTGGTTTTTGTGTTTTGATTATACACTTATGAACCTGAGGAAACGGTCACGTACAGACCGAGAAACGTTGTGCCATTAAAGTCTTATTCATTTTAAGATTGTAGCCACGAACTTTCATTTACATTACCACTGGTAATATTTGATTTTGCCACCACATCATCAACTTTTAATTTGCCTTGCTGTTTGACTCCTCTCTGGAGAGCACGGACCGTATCTTTATATCCTGATCTGAGTGGACCTGAAGTCTGTCCCTTTGGAACACAGTCTGCAGCTGAGACCAACAGCGGAGCCACCATAATCGGCAGAGACGAGTGGAATCTTACTACCACAGTGGAGTGGGAGTTAGCTGGACGACTCTGAGGGTCCAGGAGGCACTTGTGACACTTTTCAAGTGTCCTATATCCTGTGAGTATATTGTATTACTTGCACTGCGTGTCCCATCCCATTGGTAACCGCACTATGTTGGCGCCTTCTTTTATCTCTTTTTCTATTTAGTCTCTTCCCCTGGGTCACCAACAGGGATCGTTTGAAGAAGTTGCTTGCCTCCTGTGATTTGGATATTACGCCTACTATATTTGTATTCAATAGAACTTTGTTTTTTGGGACTATCTCACAATATCATTGTGTCTATATTTTGACCATTACTTTGTATTTTAATGCTAGTACCCCTTTTCGATAAGGAGGATTCTGTTAAGATAACATTAATTTACTATCACATATTGTCATCTTAGCATGGACCTAGGAGTCACTCTATCTGGTTCCAACTTGGTTCCAGTTTTGTCACTATTGCTTTGTGATTCAATTATTGTATTTTATATTTATATTTTATATTTATATTTATAGATGTTGTATGACCGTTGGTGCACTAATTATATTTTTTATATTTTTATAACATTGTGAAACAACCTAACAGAGTCAGCATTGTAAAAAAATTATTTCAATTTTAGGCTTCTATTAAACCTAAACAGATCTTGCTCTAGTTTAAAGATATTACATTTCTCCTGTTTGCAAAAAGAAAGTCCCTTCTAGAGTACATCAGACTGAGTCTCTGTTAGTTGCATACCAGAAATGTTGATAATCAGCGTCTTGTCCCTCGATGAGTCCTCTTTTGGTATTCTTGGAGCGGCTTGCCGCTCACTGGTTTTGCGGCGATGTTTCCTGCCGCCCCGTCTCCTCCAATATCTGATTCCCCAGACAATGACTCCGTGGTCATCTCGGAGCTGCTTGCTGCCTTATGCATCCTCCATTCACGTCTGCGGGCAAAACCGGATTTGGCATTCCTCTGACTTCCGTTTGGATCGCGGGTCCATCTGTAAACGGCCCCGGTCCGGTAATCCTGCTCGTCTCGATTGAAGTTTGTCCTCTTCTTAACTTCAAGTTCGTTTCTCAAGTCCGCAATCTTATCATTGATTTCTTTCAGTGCCTTATCTACATCCATATTACTGGCAGATTTTCTAAGGCCTGCTTCCACCTCCTTGAATTTATTAGCTTGAGCATCGATTGCTTTTTGCAAATATTCCACGGTAAGCACTATTATGTCTAAGGAGCATTTATTTAAGATTTGCTCAAACTTTGTTCAATATTCTTGATTGTTAGACAATAATGTTGGCCTTGTGCTCATTCTAAGGCCCCGTGGTATACGTTTGATTCTATAGTACTCAGTTAGAGTTAAAGCATGCAGCTGATATGTCATATTGCGTCTAGCAAATTTCTCATAATTACAGTGTATGTACCCATTAACCAACTTAAGTACCTGTAGGCAGGTGAGACCACACCTCTTTAATTAACACTTTAAATACACCTTATGGTTTTCCTGCCTACAGTTACTTAAGTTGGTTAATGGGTACATACTGTATGAACATGAATAAGGGTGTTTGACCCGAAACGTTGTTCTGTTTTAACTACTTTTTGCTGCCCATATGATATGGAATAAAAGAAGGTTTGGAGATTACAAGTGGTGCTGCTGTGTCTTTGTAATTTGAACTTTTATGTGGCAGATTGAAATCACCCGATACGATCGGGATGATTGGCCGTCAGTAAGCAGGGGGACGGCATTGCACAAGCATTTCACTAGAAATGCTTGTGCAATGATATATTACTGTCTAGATTTAGCCACTATAGTGAATCATGTCCACTCGGCATATGATAAATGAACCCCAATGTATGATGAGGCAAACAAAAAAATAAATAGTATCTCGTAGTTGTAAATTACTATCTTTTTTTTATTTATAACTGTGTATAGTATAGGTAATACTTACCTCCATTCCAACAGCAGTATGGCGGCTGGAGTGCATTTTGTTTCCTGCTGGAACAGCAGCTGCTGGAAAACATCATGGGCACTGGGTTTAACACTCCCTCTTGTTCCTACTTCCTTTCTGTGTTGTACTGGACTTTGAAAGCATTCTTGTATGACCTGAGCCTGTTTATCGACCACCACTCCTGTTTTATTACTTGTATTCTATATTGGCATGATTTATTGTTAAAGCCAATGGGGCCGATTTATTATGATGCTTAGCAGATCATGTCCGCCCGACATCGCTAAATGCTGACAGCATACACTGTTGGCATTTAACATTGCACAAGCATTTCTAGTGAAATGCTTGTGCAATGCCGCCCCCTGCAGATTTGCGGCAAATCTAGCAGGGGTGTCAATCATCCCGATTGTATCTCATCGGGATGATTGCTGTCCGCCGGGTCAGAGGTGGCAGTCTGGCAGATGAGTTAAGGAGCAGCGGTCTTATGACCGCTGCTTTATAACTTGTTTCCGATTCGTGCGGAAACAGCTGTATCCGCAGCTTAGTATTTCGGCCCCTATGTGTGTTTTATGACCACTGACCAAGCATTACTCTTTTTTTCACTACACTGAACTTTCCTTCATCACTGTTATGAACTGTCCCTGTGACTGTCTAATCCCCACTGATCCAACTTAACCCTTTCACTTTGCATTGTACTATTTTGTTTATGGTTGTGCCAGCCACAGCAGTAGTGACTATGTTTTTATTACACAAATTGTATTAGTCCTACCTGTCTACTGCTCAGCAATACAATTAAATAGATATATAACTAGAAACATTACAGTATCCTATTATTATTATATAATTTTTTTTGGGGGGGGGGTTAAAACCGATGCTTAACTGGAATTACAGAGGAAATGCAGGCTCCCATGTTGGTTTTAAGCCTTGTTAGCTATAGAAAATTGCTTTGTAAATATACTTTTTTTCAATTTTGTTTAGCGACTCTGTGACTATTTGTAGTTTTTGTTTAGTTCTGCAATCTAAAGCTATTTTCTTTGTTTTATTTTCAAACAAGAGCAATAAATATGTATGATTTGTGGGAATAACACACATTAAAGGGACAGTCCACTTGAACATTTTTATTGTTTAAAAAGATAGACAATCCCTTTATTACCCATTCCCACGTTTTTGCATAACCAACTCAGTTATATTAATATACTTTTTACCTCTGTGATTAGCTTGTATCTAAGCCTCTGCATACTACCCCTTATCTCAGTGCTTTTTACAAACTTGCAGTTTAGCCAATTAGTGCTGGTTCTTGCATAACTCCACAGGAAGGAAAAAGTGAGACAATGCCCAGTCCTGCCCTCCCGTTACATCTTAGCTCACAAATCACAGGGGGGCCACCTGGAAGTGCCCCTGATATAATTTCTGGAGAACCACTGTACTAAAGTAATTAGCAGTAGAAAGCTAAAATTCAATATGCATTGCATTTGTTTTCTTTTGAGTTTAATGTACTTTTATATATTAGAATTTTAGTAATTCCCCTAAAAAAAGGGGATTTACGTTTGGGGACAGGTCAAAGTTTCCCAAAATATCCCAACAGGGTAGGCCTATGTATCCCTGGGGGGCAGTGCCTGATACCTGGTTAAATATCAAAGAAATATAAGGAAAGAAAAAGAGGTATCTTGTGGCACACTTAAATGGAAAACTTTATTTTCGATCTGATATTATAGAAAAGGCACTAAGGAGAAAATTAAAATATAACTTTTATTAATTTCTTTAAAACATTTAAATGACATGAAAACAAAACATATAAAATAGGGAGATTTGATGTTTTCATAAGGTGTATCCCAAATGGTACTAAATTGTCATTTGTAAGTCACATGGGAACAGCTAGATAATTGCTGTTAATAAATAACCTCTATCAATCTGTATTTAGTTTTCCTATTACCATGGGAATTTACTTATACTCATTAGTGTCAAATTTCCTTAGAGATGATCTAAGTCATCAAACATAACTTGTTTATGGTAAAAATAGGTGTGAAAAACATTAAAATTGCTGTGTCAGGGATCACACAGGGAGATAGTGTATAACTTATTGGTGTAACTTGCGATCTCGACTTAATGGGGAATTATGTCAAATATTTGGTGTAACAATATATTCCAAACTTGTTGTTTATTACTGGTGGCTGAGTGAGGTGCTTAAACAATGTTGCAGCATTGCCCCAACCCAAAACTAACTGGTTTGGTTTGGACCACAAGATAGCATGAGTAATGCCTAATAAATTCTTAAATATAAGGATTGCCCCCAAAAATATACACAGTATTAAGTGGAAATACCCCCCTGAGAAGTTAAAGTATTATTGGAGACGTCTTCCAATAATATGATAGTGTTCTGTGACACAGCTAGTTTTATTAAAATGATATATATATATGCGCTTCTCGTTATACATAAGGGGAATAACCCCTAGATTAAAGTATTCTAAATCAATATATTTTAGCTTAGGACCCGTTAATGGGTGATGGACAGAGTGTCACTGGTTAGAGGTAGTAAATAAGGCTATCGTAAATAAGGCTATCAAAAAATAGGAGCAATGTGGATACTCCACAATCCAATAATGACCATACACTACGATTTAACAATAGTTCAACAGCAAGTTTTTTACCCACTAACTACCCACCAAGTTTAAGCTAAATTGCCGACATACGGCCAACAAAATTAGGAGATTTCTATTTTAAACAGAGAGCATAAGGAGAAGCAGAGAGAACGCCTGACGCGCGTTCCGCATACTGCTTTTATATATTGTCTGCTAAGAAAATGGTTGCTCAGTAAATCTAAGGGAGTTTTTAGCCTCTTGACTTCAATTGTTCATAGTGATATCATTGGTCAGGAATAACAGGTAAAAGCAGGAATGTAATGCTTAGGAGCCGGGACATTTTCAGTTCAGCCCCCTGGGTAGCTCTTATTGATTGGTGGCTAAATTTTTTAAATCAATCAGCAAGCCCTACCCAGGTGCTGAAACAAAAATGGGCCAGCTTCAAAGCAAACATTCCTGCGTTTAAAATAAGGATACCAAGAGAGCAAAGACAAATTGATAAAATGAGTAAATTAGAAAGTTTCTTAAAGGGACACTGAACCCAAATTTTTTATTTCATGATTCAGATAGAGCATGCAATTTTAAGCAACTTTCTAATTTACTCATATCATCAAATTTTCTTCATTCTCTTGGTATCTTTATTTGAAAAGCAAGAATGTAAGTTTAGATGCCGGCCCATTTTTGGTAAACAACCTGGGTTGTACTTGCTAATTGGTGGATACATTCACCCACCAATAAACAAGTGCTGTCCAGTGTACTGAACCAAAAAATAGCTTAGATGCCTTTTTCAAATAAAGATAGCAATAGAACAAAGAAAAATTAATAATAGGAGTAAATTGGAAAGTTGCTTAAAATTGCATGCTCTATCGGAATCACAAAAGAAAAAAATTTGTGTTCAGTGTCCCTTTAATAACACATGCTCTATTTGAATCATAAAAGAAAACAATTTGGTTAAGTATCCCTTTAACTGTAAAATTGTGGGCTTTCCAATTCCTGACAGAACTGGAAGTGCACACTTCAAATTTCTCAAGCCTAACACTGCTATATTTTATATTGCAATTGTTTGCTCACTCTAATAATTCATGACTCTAGTAGTGGCCTCAGAAGAGGAGATAAGCTAAGGAAAACCTAAGTTACAATATCTCAACGACCACTTTATGGAGATTTAAACTTTACACTTATTTCTACAAATTTCAACAACTAGTATAATTGAAAAAAGAATTTGTCTGCATATTATCCTTGTGCTTATCTTTGCTCTCAATTCATCAGTATATCAAGAGTGTTCTTGAATCAAGAGAAGATGAGCAATCTTGTAAATGTGCACAATTATAAACCAGGTCTTGGTAATAACGCTTTAAAATAACATGGTAACTATATAAAATTGCATTTATGATTGTTATAAATATGTTCCATAGCAAAATTCCATAAATCAGAAAGAGAATGCAGTTTTTTTTGTTTTGTTTATTTCAGTTGTCAATTTATATTCTCTTTGCATCATTTGTTAAAAGATAGCTCCTTTATTATTTATTTGTCATCAAACAATAGAGAGATATAAAATAAAAGATAGCTCCTTTCCATGGCAGAGTAGCTTCAAGCGTTTATGCATATATATTGAAAATTATATGGCACCAATGCTTGTAAAATATATAAAAATGTTATAAAGATTAATGCAAACAGTGCAGACATGTAGGGGTTGATTTACTAAAGACCGGGCTGACATGATTCGCTATAGCGAATCATGTCTGCCCGTCATCACTAAATGCTGACAGCATACGCTGTCGGCATTTAACATTGCACAAGCATTTCGCAAGAATGCTTGTGCAATGCCGCCCCCTGCACATTCGATGCCAATCAGCCACTAGCAGAGGGTGTAAATCATCCCGATTTTATCTGATCGGATGATTGCAGTTGTCGGCCAGATCTCCGCTTACGACCGCTGCTTCTTAACTTGGGTTTCAGGCGGACCTGAAACCTCGGGTGGATGAAGCAGTGATCAGTACATATGCACACTCACAATGAGCCCACCCAGGTATTATGTCATGTTTATAGGTGCCTGAAGAAATTTTCTATGGGGTCAGGGAGGTGGGAATAAAATACCCCAAGCACAACTATATCAATGGCAACATGTGCAACAGAAAGAGTTAATAAATGTACACATGCGCTGCACCTCAATTTAAATAAGATGGTTCTTTAATTATCAAAACATTAGCTAAACTAATTAAACATTTAATTTGATTGGTGATTTTAGAATCCAAATATTTACAAAGTATGTGAACCTCAAAAATCTCTACTCTGGGCATTAAAGATGCATAGTCAATTTAAATACGAAGGTGAATTTTAAATAAATATATAGAAGGCAGATTTTTTATATTTTTATAAAAGTGTTATAAAGTACAGTTGTTTGGTTAAATCGGTATTCAAAGGGTTGCAATCCCAGATTTAGAGTCACTACTCATTTGTGGACTGAAAAGAATTTCCACCCTTACTGCAGAGGTGTACTGTGTTTAGTACTGTCACTTGTACAGCTTTACCCAGGACAATCTGGAATTTGGAGGTATATCTACTGTGTCAGGCACCGTCCTCTATCTAAATGACCGTTGAGAGAGGGGAAAAGAGAGAGGAGAGGGGGTTCTTGGGAGTAGGGAAGAGATAAAATAGCTGCATCATTTGCTTTCAGTGTTGGTGAAAGATGCAGCCATACAGAAGGTCTGACATTCAAGGGAGAATATATATAATATAAACCAGAAGGGTATACATTTTTAGGATGCCATCTGCAGGTGAAAAGTTGGTAATATGGTCATGTTTTGTGAATGATCTATAAGGATGGGTAATGCTATTTATTTGACTAATATCTCCATAATCAGCGACATAGAATAGAAAAGGGCCTAGTGACACTTGAGAGGCCAGAGATGACCCTTCCTTAATATAACCCAGTATCCTCTACATAATGAAGCCATGGACAACTAACAAGCTTTAACCCATTCAAATATTGTGATTATCAACTAGCTGAGAATACAAGAGAAGAATTACACTTGCTTAATAAAAGTATTATAGTTGTAGGAAAAAAAAATAATAAACACAAGTAAGACAATACATTTAACTATTAAAGAAGGTTACCTGATTTAAAATTATTTAACAGTTTTTAGTATTTAGATTAGATACAAGCCTCTGAACACTGAATAGTTTTAGCTGCTAGACATTATTGCTCTTTATAGGTTTATCCACGGTCCAACAGAGAATTATATTTAGATCCCCTGTGCATATGATGACTGAATCAAATTGAAGTAGATCCACTCTTGAGTCTTTGCTTAAAGGGACACTCAGGTTAAATTAAATTTTCATGATTCAGATACAGCATGTAATTTTAAACAACTTTCCAATTTACTTCCATTAAAAAAAATGTGCACAGTCTTTTATATTTACAATTTTTGAGTCACCAGATCCTACTGAGCATGTGCAAGAATTCACAGTCTATATGTATATGCATTTGTGATTGGCTAATTGCCATCACATGGTACAAGGGGAGTGGAAATATACATAACTTTGAAATTTGTTATAAAAAAATCTACTACTCATTTTAAGTTCAGACTAAGTGCTATTGCATTGTCTTGATATTTTGGATTTGTTGATTATGCAAATCTAATGTGTTGACTTGTCCTTTAAGACACAATTACGGTATTAGGAGGTGTTTCTATTGTTGGAGGAGCTGGTGTTTGTAATTGCTGTTGATTCTTGCGCTCTAGATTGTGGTGATATAAGCCAATGGAACCTAGGAAGAAATAAAAACCTATTGTGAGAAATGTTGCCAATAAAAAAAAAAAGAAAACCGAAAATATGAATAAAACAATGGAATGATGGAATGAAGTAAAGTAAAATATATTATTATTTAGTGTTCCATGCATAATAGCTACCATCATTTTTAGAGTATAAATCTTATCTGCTGAAAGGTCTAAACACAATGCAAGCATATGCAAGGGTTAATATCCTTTAATTGATACACGTGCAAGTGTGAGGAGTGAAAAACCACCGCAGGGAAAGATGAACAACTATCTTTTTTTTAAAGAACGTGACAAATTACGATTTCGGGAGTTTAGAGATTGCACAGGGTGATGGGTTTTGTATGTTGATTAATCTCTTTTAGTGTGTAGTGCAAATAGGTGACATTTATTCAATTAACCTGTTGTGCTAAAAAATAAAGATATGTGGGTATGTGTCTAAGGGATATAAACAGGGGCATTATAGGTATACTGGGCATGTTTGCTTGCTGGGATATTGATATTGCTATTTTTTATTAGTGTAAAAGTGCTTATTAATAATTGTTTAACTGATTGAGCAGGAAGCATTTGTATCTTAATGACACTGTGATACAATATGGCAGGGGTAATTTTAGTGTGTTTTGCCAATCGGCAAAAAAAATGTTACATTCAAAATCTCCTTGGGGTACTCAGTAAAAGTTGAAAGGTTGTCAGCCTGTAAATGTGTCATTAAAGGGACACTAATCCCAAATTTTCACCTTTAATTATTCAGATAGAGCCGACAATTTTAAGCAACTTTCTAATTTACTCCTATTATCAATTTTTCGTCATTCTCTTGCTATCTTTATTTAAAAAGCATGAATGTAAAGCTTAAGAGCCGACACATTTTTGGTGCAGAACCTGGGTTATGCTTGCTTATTGGTTCGCTAAATGTAGCCACCAATAAGCAAGCGCTATCCAGGGTGCTGAACCTAAAATGGGCTGGCTTCTAAGCTTTAAATTCCTGCTTTTTAAATAAAGATAGAAAAAGAACAAAGAAAAATTGATTGTAGGAGTAGATTAGAAAGTAGTTTAAAATTGCATACTCTATCTGAATCGTGAAAGAAAAAAATTGGATTTACTATCCCTTTACGTTTAAAGAAATTGAATTGTCATGATAAAATCAGGACAGGCACATGTTAAGTATAGAACCATTTTCACATGCCAATAATAATCAAACAATAGACTGTGATCAATCCCTTAGTTACAAAAAATATAGATACATTTTAATTCTTTACAAAATATTTTTTTATGATTATTTCTTCTACAAAACACACCATTAAATTATATATGGATTTTTATAGCTATATCCTTTGACAAGTATTTCTGAAGTATTAGAATATACCCAAAATATTCAAGCAGAGAACTTATTTGAGAAAATGTCAATAACCTTTTCAATTGAAACATAATCTACACTCTATTATACGGTCATGTTAAGTGGAGCATGGGTGTTTAGCATGAATTAAAGGGACAGTAAACTGTAAAATTGTTTTTATATTAATGCATTGTCAATTACTTGTTATACCAGCTACAGAGTATAAAATGTAGGAGAAATTGCATTTTCAGGTTTATTTGTGGCTTTTAAACCACATCCTATTACAATGGGTTGAGCTTCAGGTAATATCATATCTCATTATGTTATCACTTTGTGTACACACACTTGCTTCCTTATCTTATATTTGGAAAACTAAAGCTCAATACAATGGAAAATTATCATTTTATTACTTAACTATCCTGCAACCCACTGTGAGTTTAATTTCTTCTGCTGACTGTGTTTACTTAGGCTATTCAATGGCTGAGACTCTAGTATCAAAACTTTCAGTATAGGTTGGGATACCACAAGCTAAATTAGCTATTTCAAAGGCCAAAATAGGGATAAAGGGGCTACTTGTAAACAATTTAATACACTCTAGCAGGTAAAATGGATCATTGGGAACAATTTAAATTAGATTTTTTTGGGGTGAACTGTTCCTTTAATCACACTATTCTGACCATTAGAAGAACTGTGTATACTGGTCCTCACAGGTTTTCGTGTTTTTGTTTTTCAGTTTGAGGCCCTTTCTAATGTATTAGAAAGCCAACAGAAAACACTGTTATGTGAATTTGCATCATGAAAACGCTGCCCATAGTTTCCATTGGTATATTTCAACAGCGGTATTACAAAACACATTCTTTATCGGGTTGTCTCATAATTTGTGAACAATTCTATTTCATCCATCTTGTTCATTTGGCCTAAGGATGGTTTCAATAAGTTTTTTCAGTGTTTAACTTTTTGTTCATGCTCAGTTCCCATAAATGCACTTGTTTTATAGTATAACAAAAAGCCAAACTAAAAGCCCAAATCACAGTTCTAAGCTATAAAATGTATACACAACTAGAATATGATCATCTGAATGCTAATGAAAGATTATAGTTAAGTTTTGTGATGGTTCAAAAAATATATATTTATATGAAATTATTAATAAAAATTAATTAATTGAAAACATGCATTCTAGGCAGTCAACATAAATACTAATTCAAATAGAAGCCATGTTTTTAGTTTAAATTAGAGCATGTCATTTTTGAATGTCCATGTCAGTAATTCAAAGAACCACGCATCTAAATAGATTAGTATGTAATAGCAACGGAATGCAAAAACTACCCCTTTAATAAATGCTTACAGGAATAGCTATTTTTACACAACATTCAAGTGTCATTTATCAGGGTTTCTTAAATATTTACTAGCTAAATGTATGTATATGGACCTTTAATAATAACACAATAATTTAGAAAACTTACCAGCTGCCACAGCCAGAACAACAGCTATCCAGCCCATGAAAATTCCCCAGGACCAAGAGTAGTAATTAATGAATGAGGAGAATATGATTGTTATATTAACCATTCCAAACAGTTCAAACAATCCTTAAAGACAAGAAGGTATTTTAGTAATCATCTATTTAAAGGGAAAACAGTGTTAATACCCAATAGATTTTAAGCCACGCTGCTTGTTATTGGTATAATTCATTTCTGATACTTGATGTTATTTATTATTATTATTATAAACACATTTAAAGGGACAGTCTAGTCAGAACGTTCATATTTCATATTTCAGATAGGGCATGCAATTTTAAACAACTTTCCAATTTACTTTTATCATCAAATTTTCTTTGTTCTTTTGGTCTTCTGTGTTGAAAGCTAAACCTAGGAAGGCTCATATGCTGATTTCTAAGCCCTTGAAGGCCACCTCTTATCTCAGTGCATTTTAACAGTTTTTCACAGCTAGACAGTGCTATTTAATTTGTGCTATATAGATGGCATTGTGCTCACTCCAGTGGAGTTATTTATACATTAGCACTGACTGGCTAAGATGCAAGTTTATCAAAAGAACTGAGATAAGGGGGCAGTCTGCAGAGGCTCAGATACAAGGTAATCACAGAGGTAAAATGTGTATTAATATTACAGTGTTGGTTATGTAAAACTGGGAAATGGGTAATAAAGGGATTATTTATCTTTGTAAACAATACAAATTCTGGAGT
Organism: Bombina bombina; assembly: GCF_027579735.1. Lineage (NCBI taxonomy): Eukaryota > Metazoa > Chordata > Amphibia > Anura > Bombinatoridae > Bombina > Bombina bombina. The sequence continues at coordinate 245,407,053 of NC_069506.1, read as the reverse complement.
AGACTGTTCCTTTAAAACGCAAACATATTTAATAAAATATGAATATGAAAGAATTATGTGGACTCTTTTACATATAAAAGTTACCTTTCAATGTGAATATTAAATACACTGTAGTGAATTAATATATATTAAAGCAACATTTTATAATAAATAATTATATAAATGTATTCTTTAAAACCATGAAGAAAAATATATTAAATAAACTTCTGAGTCTACCATAGATGTAAATTAATTAGTTTAGTATGTATTTAAAAATATATGTGTATTGCAGCTGAGTCGACTGGGGTGATTACATAAGAAGTCTTTTTTACAAACTAGTTAGAGTTGCTAAGCAACCCACTTTAATACACTAATTTTCCTCTACAAATGACCACGCTGCTGAAAAGAAAAAAGGGAGGGTTCCACTGAAGATCTTGAAAACTTTTTTTTGCAGCTGTAAAACAGAATGTAAACTGGTTGTAGAACTTTACCATCCCAGGGGTGTATTATGGCTTAGGCCAACAAAGCCCTGCCAAGGGCGGCAGATATGGGAAGGATGGGAGTTTGTGGCACTTTTTGATGCATTGCAAGGCCGCCATCTAATATAAATAAAACAATATTCTAGCATGTAGCATCAATTATGTAAATGATATGATTGCTGCATGTGAAAATAAAATGGTATCTCTCCCTCACTTCTCTTCCTCCCCTTCTCCTTTCTTTTCCCTCCTCTCCTCACATTTACTTTGGAAATGCTAAATAAAAAGAATGTCTTGTTACACCCTGATCAAAATTATTATGGCTAAAAAAGGCTTAAAACTATCAGTGGTTACAGGTCTGCTAAAACGTCAAGGACAACATCGACCACTCAACCTTTTATATATCTGTTTTACTATCATCCACTTATAAAGTGCAATTATGCTGTACTATGACTATAGGTACAACAATACTGTAACATTTATAGAACAAAATTACACACTTTAAATGGGAAGAGAGTTCCATAATAAATAAAGTTTTATGCATCTCTGAATGTGTGCTTTTAGGAAGAACATTGTATGCAAGGCTCACAGAACAAAGCAAATAATTGCTAAAGTGCAAGTCTGTGTATATACTGTATATATATATATATATATATATATATATATATATATATATATATATATATATATATATATATATATATATATATATATATATACACACACACATATATATATATATATATATATATATATATATATATATATATATATATATATATATATATATATATATATATATACATATATGTGTGTGTGTTTTAGACAAATTGTACATCATCTCTTGTTTGGTCCAAGATAAACTTTTTCGGTTTGGCCTAATTTTTATAACATTATTTGTTAATTAGCAGCAGCTTAAACGTTAATAAAGTTAAAGTAATAGCTAGTGCCAGGTCATGATTAGCAAGAACAAAAGTAAAGCTTTCATACTTTTTCAGCATTTGTCTAAATCCAAATACACATGTATAGTTATTATGATTATTTTTAAATTGCCACAAAGCTTTTAATGAAATGCTGTAAGATTATAGAACATGAAAGTTAGTGTGTGTACATAGCCTTACCACATGATAACATCATACTTCCAATAATTAGCGTTGGTCTCTTTAAAATCTGAGCTTTGTTCTTTAGATGTAATGCAGCGAAAACATTAAATACAAGAGCGACAAGGAAGGAAACCACCAAGAGAATTCTGCCATAATCTTGAAAACAAAATAAGAAGCAGGTAAGAAACATGAAGAGAGGTTTAATTGTTGATTTGTGTTGAACTATTCAAGATAATGATCAATAAAGATGTCCAGCATTCCTAGGTTAAGGGGGGACATTGTACTCAAGGCTGAAATACCTTTCTTTTTAAATGCTGCCATCTCCCATTTGTAATAGAAGTGTTATAGCACCATGTGATTGTAAAATCTGTTTTTGTTATTGGTTTATTAAAAGGGTAATAGCTTTGTATTTTTTATTTGGTGGTGCTAATAATTACTGTGATCCTTACCATATTCACATGACACCAGCATCCATAGAAAGTATAAAGTATTTTGTCCATAACAGGCATTGGTCCTAATAAAAGGCAGCGCCAGTCTATGGTTTAATCCATAGGGTTGTCATGTATTCACAAGGAAGATCCACCTGCCCCTAAAAGTAGTAATTTCTCATTATGGTTCCCATCTATTTTAAGTGGTGGAGCATAGTCAATTCAAATTAAAGGGACAGTCTACAATATAATTGTTATTGTTTTAAAAGATAGATAATCCCTTTATTACCCATCCCCCAGTTGTGCATAACCAACACTGTTATATTAATACACTTGTTACCTCTGTGATTACCTTGAATCTAAGAATCTTCTGACAGCCCCTTGATCACATGACTTTTTATTTATTATCTATTGACTTGCATTTTAGCCAATTAGTGCTGTGTTGTGCTGACTCTTAAATAACTCACTGGGTGTGAACACAATGTTATCTTTATGGCCCACATAAACTAGCACTCCCCTGTTGTGAAAAGCTAATAAAAAAGCATGTGATAAGACGCTGTCTGTAGTGGTTTAGAAACAGGCAGAAATTTAGAGGTTTAAATGTTATAAAGTATGTTAATATAACAATGTTGGTTGTGCAAAGCTGGGGAATGGGTAGTAAAGACGTTATCTATCTTTTTAAACAATAACAATTTTTCCCTTTAAACTTAAATTGCTCACATTATAACCTTGCAAACTGCAAATTGATGATTTACCATTCTTATGTGAGCATCATCCTAAGTCTTCACCGCCTAAATCTTCTCCCGCACTTTAATAGGTACACCACATATTGCAAATATCAGATAAGAGAATAGCTAAGTTTGTATTTGTGGATGGTGTGAGGTTGTCAGATTTGGGATCCCTGTAGCATCCCGTAGTAGAGCAACTGGGGCACCAATAGCTAGCATTCTGCCTTAGAGGATTTAGACCAAGTGGCTTTAACATAGCAATGCTCAGGATCAGTTGTCCGACACTCACACAGCAATTGCAAATACAAGATTAGATATTTTCTTATATAGAAATATAAAGACCTAAAAACTTTAGAAAATATTTTGTAGTGTGTGTTAATTTGCATATCTAGTGATGTCACAGAAAGTATCCACACAGAATAAAATCTTCAATAATATACAATTTGTTGAATCCCTTTTATAATTGAGCTCTAATAGAAGATTTTTTTTCTAGTGTATTGCCTTAATTATTAAAAGTTGTACAGTTTCATTAAAGGGACATTAAACAGAAAATAAATGCTAGATAGAATGATGCATTCAAATAAAAGATTAGTCTGATAATATTATGTAGATGTATTTTTTAAGTGTCATTAGCTGTTTAAACATTGACAAAATAAGTGTAAAGTTTTTGTGTCTATAAAGCAATGGGGACTGCCATATTGTAACTTAGGTTACCTTCTCTGCTGTGGCCAATTAAGGACAGTTATAAATAGGTCACTAGAGTCTGCAGCCAATGACTGTGTGGAATTTAACAGTGTTTTGCACTTCCATTTCTAACAGGAACTGAAAAGCTCACAATTTCAGAATGGAATTACAGGCAAAGAGGACAAATTGGTTAATGAAAGTATATTGCAGATATTTATCTATTTATAATTACATCTTAAAATGTTTAATGTCCCTTTAAAGGTAAACAATAATGCCATTAGATATTAAATATGTCGGCATTTATCATTGCACATGCATTCCTTGTGAAATGCTAGTGCAATGCCGCACCTGCACATTCGCGGCCAATCGGCTGCTAGCAGGGGGTGTCAATCATCCCAATCGTATCTGATCAAGATGATTGCAGTCCGTCACCTCAGAGGTAGCGGATGAGTTAAGGAGCAGCGGTCTGAATGAGCAGCATTCTCAGCCTAATAAATTGGCCTCCATGTGTAAATGTAGCAATACGCTCATGTCATGCAGTGCTGTATTGCCCTGAGATTGTCTCGCTTTCACATCCAGAAATGTAGCGAACGTCCTTTAAAGAAGTGTAGCAAGATCAGAATATTTTGAAGGATATCGCAGAGGCGTAACTAGAAACCACAGGGCCCAGGTGCAAGAATCTAAGAAGGCCCCCCCACCCCAAAAACGTGAATTTGATACATATTTTTTTTTTTTAACATTTAACACAGAAAAAAATATGAATCATATTACATGTCTGCAAAAGGAGGTACCCTGTGTCTGTGAGATGTTCTGACCCCCTATTACTGTATATAGTGACACTGTTTAACCCACCAGTACTGAATATAGTGAGTCAGTGACACAGTCTGTAATCTGCCGATGAGATGACTGGCCTGACTCTACCTGCCCCAGTACTTTATACAGTGACCACAGTAGTCTGTGACATAGTCCAGTCCCCCCATACTGTATATAGTGGTACTGTATAGTGACACTGTTTACCCCCTGCCCCCCATGCTTTAGTAACAAGGTCTGTAATTTGCTGGTTCCACAAACATACACACGCACACACACACACATACATGCATAAGTACACACACAGTCACATACATACATACATGCACACACACACACACAAACACCAATGGGTAAAACAGAAAGACTAACCCCTGTAGTCAGAGACACCAGTGAAGCATCATGTCACACTCACGTGATAACAGTGCAGGCAGTGGCAGGTCAACATTTTTTATTTATTATTAAATTTATTTATTTTATTTTTTTAAGATGGGCCCCCACCCTTGGGGGCCCAGCCGCAATTGCGACCTCTGCACCCCCTGTAGTTTCGTCCCTGGGATTTCTGTCTAAACATAAATCCGCCCACATCATCAGTGAACATAAATTACAGCAGTGGGAGTATATTCAAGCATGTTTACACAACATAGTATCTGTATTCAGTAACATAACAATGGTTTCTGTGTAGTAACAGTTCAAATATTGCATATCAGGGGCGGAACTACCAGTAGTGTAGCAGGTGCAGTGGCACCATGGCCCAAGTACTGGAGGGGCCTATAGTAGCCAGTCTATATATAGGCATGTGCAGAATGTGTACAATCCTAATGCAGGGAGCCTTTTATAAGTAAAGTTCACAGATTATCTATCTATCTATCTATCGTCTATTTATCTATCTATCTATCTATCTATCTATCTATCTATCTATCTATCTATATGTCTGTCTATCTTTCCGTCCCCCTTCAAAATCATTTTACAGAGCAGCATATATATTATTACTATTAGTGATGTCGCGAACTGTTCGCCGGAGAACAGTTCCCGGCAATCTTAGCTTGTTCGCGTTCGCCGCGTCGGGCGAACATATGCGATGTTCGATCCGCCCCCTATTCGTCATCATTGAGGAAACTTTGACCCTGTATCTCACAGCCTGCAGACACATTTGAGCCAATCAGCAGCAGACACTCCCTCACAGACCCTCCCAGCTCCTGGGCAGCAGCCATTTTAGATTCATTACGATCCTGCATTCTTAGTGAGAGGAGGTTTAGTGCTGCTGCTGATGATTGTAAAGGGAAATAGATAGCTAGGATAGTGTATTTAGTGTCCACTACAGTCCTGAAGGACTCATCTAATCTCTGCTGTAAAGACAGCACCCCAAAAAGCCCTTTTTAGGGCTAGAACTTCAGCCCAAAAAGCCCCTTTTAGGGCTAGAACTTCAGTTGTTTTTTGTTTTTTTTATTTGTAATTTTATTTGCATTTGCCTGGCTGTCAGCCTGTGTGTGAGGCTCACAGCATATACTGTGATTAGTGCCACCACTGATATCTGCTTAACATTAGTATAAATTTTAAAAAAAAAACTTTTACATCATTTTGCTAGTGTAATCTAATTTCATTTTCTATCAGGCCTGTGTGTCAGGCACACATCATATACTGTGATTAATTGCTCTGTGCCACCACTAATATCTGGTGTAACATTAGTGTAAAATTAAAAAAAAAACTTTTACATCATTTTGCTAGTGTAATCTAATTTCATTTTCTATCAGGCCTGTGTGTCAGGCCCACATCATATACTGTGATTAATTCTTCTGTGCCACCACTGATATCTGGTTAACATTAGTGTAAATTAAAAAAAAACAAAAAACTTTTACATAATTTTGCTAGTGTAATCTAGTGTAGTCTAATTTCATTATTAAAGTGCTACGAATAGTGCTACGAATAGTACTACTTAACACAACCTAGTTACCATGGGTCCCAGTCCCAGACCGCATGTTTTATTATTATACTTTGTCAGGGTAATCAGGCAGGCCATATAGACCTCCTCCGATAGGGGGAGTAACAGGGATTAAACTGCTAAGAATAGTACTACTTAACACAACCTAGTTACCATGGGTCCCAGTCCCAGACCGCATGTTTTATTATTATACTTTGTCAGGGTAATCAGGCAGGCCATATAGACCTCCCCCGATAGGGTGAGTAACAGGGATTAAAGTGCTAAGAATAGTACTACTTAACACAACCTAGTTACCATGGGTCCCAGTCCCAGACCGCATGTTTTATTATTATACTTTGTCAGGGTAATCAGGCAGGCCATATAGACCTCCCCCGATAGGGGGAGTAACAGGGATTAAAGTGCTAAAAATAGTACTACTTAACACAACCTAGTTACCATGGGTCCCAGTCCGCATGTCTTGTTGTTATACTTTGTCAGGGTAATCATGCAGGCCATATAGACCTCCCCCGATAGGGGGAGTAACAGGGATTAAACTGCTAAGAATACTACTACTTAACACAACCTAGTTACCATGGGTCCCAGACCGCATGTTTTGTTGTTATACTTTGTCAGGGTAATCATGCAGGCCATATAGACCTCCCCCGATAGGGGGAGTAACAGGGATTAAACTGCTAAGAACAGTACTACTTAACACAACCTAGTTACCATGGGTCCCAGACCGCATGTCTTGTTGTTATACTTTGTCAGGGTAATCATGCAGGCCATATAGACCTCCCCCGATAGGGGGAGTAACAGGGATTAAAGTGCTAAGAATAGTACTACTTAACACAACCTAGTTACCATGGGTCCCAGACCGCATGTTTTATTATTATACTTTGTCAGGGTAATTATATATCTATCAAATCTATCTATTTATCTTCTATCGATTCTATCTAACTATCAATCTATGTATATCTATCTATCAAATCTATCTCGTGGCCGGACTGTTTTGAGACAGCCACTTGTGTTTAGGCCAAATTTGAAGTAGGAGGACAGACCAATCATCTTCTTTCATCTCCCTGTTCCAAAAATGCAGCCCATATAGAGCTCCCCCGATAGGGGGAGTAACAGGTAGTAGTAAACTGCTAAGATTAGTACTACTTAACACACCACGGGTCCCAGACCGCATGTCTTATTGTTATACTCTGTCAGGGAAATTATATATCTATCAAATCTATCTATTTATCTATCGAATCTATCTAACTATCAATCGTATCTATCAAATATATATTGCATCTATTGATCTATGTAATTTGTATCTATCAAATGTATATTGCATCTTTTGATCTATGTAATTCGTATCTATCAAATGTATATTGCATCGATTGATCTATGTAATTCGTATCTATCAAATGTATATTGCATCTATTGATCTATGTAATTTGTATCTATCATATGTATATTGCATCTATTGATCTATTTAATCTATGTATCTATCTATCAAATCTATCTATCTCGTGGTTGTGCAAATGGACTGTTTGCGGCTGTTTGCGGTGCGTTACACGGGGAGTTTGGTCTGTCACTGTGAAGCGGACGTAAACCCTTACACTACCTGATCGATACAATATCATACCTGATGTTTTAAAGCACGTTATTCCAAACAATTTAGGAATGTTAGGTGATTAAGGCCCTTTATGGGTTGAAACCAGACTCTGCATCAACTATGTAATTTTCCGTGGGAGTTTTGCCATGGATCCCCCTCCGGCATGCCACAGTCCAGGTGTTAGTCCCCTTGAAACAACTTTTCCATCACTATTGTGGCCAGAAAGAGTCCTTGTGGGTTTTAAAGTTCGCCTGCCTATTGAAGTCAATGGCGGTTCGCCCGTTCGCAAACATTTGCGGAAGTTCGAGTCTGCCGTTCGCGAACCGAAATTTTTAGGTTCGCGACATCACTAATTACTATTGCTTAGTACTGAATTTCCTTTGGGGACCCAAAACAAAATATTGCACTGAGTAGGTTTGTTTCTGATACATATGTCATAACATTAGATTCCAACACACTTAATAAAAGGTTTCACCATTAGAGGGCTTTTTATTTCTATATTCTTTATTCTTTACATTAACTTGAGTCTTTTACAATGTTATCCTTTCCAGTGAAATACAGTCTAGGTTGCAACCCTATATCTAGCCCATACTGCACAATATTTCCAGGCTGGTGCCTTTGAGGCACGGCAATATGACTCAGGGGCAGCATGGAAGCCATGTATAGGTATAATGATAGGAAATGGGTTTTATCTTAGCTTAAAAATAAAAAAGTAAATTTTTGGGGTGAACTAAAAGGAATCTTTTTTGCATTCTCTGTGCAGCTGTGCAAAAAGAACATTTATATCAACTTACTTGCATAAGTATGCGTGTCGCAAATGTTGAGGGTGCAGATTCTCCATAGCCCCATGTATGTAGTTCCATAATCAAAGTATGCCCAGGAACTAGAAATGATGCCGAGGAACAGGAAGAAATTACTGGCAGATGTCAATGATAGCACTGCGATATTCAGGTTGTAGGACTTAGCCTCACTGCACGGAATAAAACGGAGACAAAACAAATAGAATTAGAAATAATGATAGAACAACAAATTAGGAAATGTACGAAAACAGGTATTTCAAAGAAGTAGAACAGAATGAAAATAACAATAGAAAACAGTCTGCCATATTCAAAATAACCCCTTTATGCCCGGGGAAGTGTTTAATATCAGAAAATGAAATCACGGTATTGTCAATGTGATCAAGTTATTTCAAGGCCGCTATCAGATCAAGGCGGACTACAATGCTAGGCACACTCACCCAACCTGATTTGCCATTGCCTAAAAGGAGGAGGCTGCAGGACTCCAAGAAAGGTATAACGTTACATGCCGTCCTAAGGGCGTTAAAGCCCATCAATTTTAGGACAGCATAGAACATCCTAAAGGGTTAATAAGGCTGCCTATCTTCACGGCCTCATCAGCCTCTCCAAACTCGCTGGCATCACCAACCTGTCACGCTTCACTAGCGCATTTGTTACTCTCTACAGCTGATTCACTAAAGTTATCCCATCCTTCCTTAGAGAACCAGCTGCATAGAATGACATACGGACTATAGAAGCTAAAACTTCCCCAGTGAATTTTAACCGGCTATAGAGAATTACATACGGACTATAGAAGCTAAAACTGCCCCAGTGAAATTTAACCGCCGATAGAGAATTACATACGGACTATAGAAGCTAAATCTGCCCCAGTGAATTTTAACCGGCTGCAATGAATTACATACGGACTATAGAAGCTAAATCTGCCCCAGTGAATATTAACCGGCTGCATAGAATTACATATGCACTATAGAAGCTAAAACTGCCCCAGTGAATATTAACCGGCTGCATAGAATTACATACGAACTATAGAAGCTAAATCTGCCCCAGTGAATTTTAACCGGCTGCAAAGAATTACATACGGACTATAGAAGCTAAAACTGCCCCAGTGAATTTTAACCGGCTGCAAAGAATTACACATGGACTATAGAAGCTAAAACTGCCCCAGTGAATTTTAACCGGCTGCAAAGAATTACATACGGACTATAGAAGCTAAAACTGCCCCAGTGAATATTAACCGGCTGCATAGAATTACATACGAACTATAGAAGCTAAAATTGCCCCAGTGAATTTTAACCGGCTGCATAGAATTACATACGGACTATAGAAGCTAAATCTGCCCCAGTGAATATTAACCGGCTGCATAGAATTACATACGAACTATAGAAGCTAAATCTGCCCCAGTGAATATTAACCGGCTGCATAGAATTACATACGGGCTATAGAAGCTAAATCTGCCCCTGTAAATTTTAACCGGCTGCAAAGAATTACATACGGACTATAGAAGCTAAAACTGCCCACACAAATTTTAACCGGCTATAGAGAATTACATACGGACTATAGAAGCTAAATCTGGCCCAGTGAATTTTAACCGGCTGCAAAGAATTACATACGGACTATAGAAGCGAAATCTGCCCAGTGAATTTTAACCTGCTGCATATAATTACACACGGACTATAGAAGCTAAAACTGCCCCAGTGAATTTTAACCGACTGCATAGAATTACACACGGACTATAGAAGCTAAAACTGCCCCAGTGAATATTAACCGACTGCATAGAATTACATACGGACTATAGAAGCTAAATCTGCCCCAGTGAATTTTAACCTGCTGCATATAATTACATACGGACTATAGAAGCTAAAACTGCCCCAGTGAATTTTAACTGGCTGCATAGAATTACAAACGGACTATAGAAGCTAAAACTGCCCCAGTGAATTTTAACCGGCTGCATAGAATTACATACGGACTATAGAAGCTAAATCTGCCCCAGTGAATTTTAACCAGCTGCATAGAATTACATACGGACTATAGAAGCTAAATCTGCCCCAGTGAATATTAACAGGCTGCATAGAATTACATACGGACTATAGAAGCTAAAACTGCCCCAGTGAATATTAACCGGCTGCATAGAATTACATACGAACTATAGAAGCTAAATCTCCCCCAGTGAATATTAACCGGCTGCATAGAATTACATACGAACTATAGAAGCTAAATCTGCCCCAGTGAATATTAACCGGCTGCATAGAATTACATACGGACTATAGAAGCTAAATCTGCCCCAGTAAATTTTAACCGGCTGCAAAGAATTACATACGGACTATAGAAGCTAAAACTGCCCCCATAAATTTTAACCGGCTATAGAGAATTACATACGGACTATAGAAGCTAAATCTGGCCCAGTGAATTTTAACCGGCTGCAAAGAATTACATACGGACTATAGAAGCTAAAACTGCCCCCGCGAATTTTAACCGGCTATAGAGAATTACATACGGACTATAGAAGCTAAATCTGCCCCAGTGAATTTTAACCTGCTGCATATAATTACACACGGACTATAGAAGCTAAAGCTGCCCCAGTGAATTTTAACCGACTGCATAGAATTACACACGGACTATAGAAGCTAAAACTGCCCCAGTGAATATTAACCGGCTGCATAGAATTACATACGGACTATAGAAGCTAAATCTGCCCCAGTGAATTTTAACCTGCTGCATATAATTACATACGGACTATAGAAGCTAAAACTGCCCCAGTGAATTTTAACTGGCTGCATAGAATTACAAACGGACTATAGAAGCTAAAACTGCCCCAGTGAATTTTAACCAGCTGCATAGAATTACATACGGACTATAGAAGCTAAATCTGCCCCAGTGAATATTAACCGGCTGCATAGAATTACATACGGACTATAGAAGCTAAAACTGCCCCAGTGAATATTAACCGGCTGCATAGAATTACATACGAACTATAGAAGCTAAAACTGCCCCAGTGAAAATTAACCGGCTGCATAGAATTACATACGAACTATAGAAGATAAATCTGCCCCAGTGAATATTAACCGGCTGCATAGAATTACATACGGACTATAGAAGCTAAAACTGCCCCAGTGAATATTAACCGGCTGCATAGAATTACATACGAACTATAGAAGCGAAAACTGCCCCAGTGAATTTTAACTGGCTGCATAGAATTACATACGAACTATAGAAGCTAAATCTGCCCCAGTGAATTTTAACCGGCTGCATAGAATTACATACGAACTATAGAAGCTAAATCTGCCCCAGTGAATATTAACCGGCTGCATAGAATTACACACGGACTATAGAAACTAAATCTGCCCCAGTGAATTTTAACCAGCTGCATAGAATGACATACAGACTATAGAAGCTAAAACTGCCCCAATGAATATTAACCGGCTGCAAAGAATTACATACGGACTATAGAAGCTAAAACTGCCCCAGTGAATTTTAACCGGCTGCAAAGAATTACACACGGACTATAGAAGCTAAAACTGTCCCAGTGAATTTTAACCGGCTGCATAGAATTACATACGGACTATAGAAGCTAAAACTGCCCCAGTGAATTTTTACCGGCTGCAAAGAATTACATACGAACTATAGAAGCTAAATCTGCCCCAGTGAATTTTAACCGGCTGCAAAGAATTACATACGGACTATAGAAGCTAAAACTGCCCCAGTGAATATTAACCGGCTGCAAAGAATTACATACGGACTATAGAAGCTAAAACTGCCCCAGTGAATATTAACCGGCTGCATAGAATGACATACGGACTATAGAAGCTAAAACTGCCCCAGTGAATTTTAACCGGCTGCAAAGAATTACATACAAACTATAGAAGCTAAATCTGCTCCAGTGAATTTTAACCGGCTGCAAAGAATTACATACGGACTATAGAAGCTAAAACTGCCCCAGTGAATATTAACCGGCTGCAAAGAATTACATACGGACTATAGAAGCTAAAACTGCCCCAGTGAAAATTAACCGGCTGCATAGAATGACATACGGACTATAGAAGCTAAATCTGCCCCAGTGAATTTTAACCGGCTGCAAAGAATTACATACGGACTATAGAATCTAAAACTGCCCCCGCGAATTTTAACCGGCTATAGAGAATTACATACGGACTATAGAAGCTAAAACTGCCCCAGTGAATTTTAACCGGCTGCATAGAATGACATATGGACTATAGAAGCTAAATCTGCCCCAGTGAATTTTAACCGGCTGCATAGAATGACATACGGACTATAGAATCTAAATCTGCCCCAGTGAATTTCAACCGGCTGCATTGAATGACATATGGACTATAGAAGCTAAATCTGCCCCAGTGAATTTTAACCTGCTGCATATCATTACATACGGATTATAGAAGCTAAAACTGCCCCAGTGAATTTTAACCGGCTGCATAGAATTACAAACGGACTATAGAAGCTAAAACTGCCCCAGTGAATTTTAACCGGCTGCATAGAATTACATACGGACTATAGAAGCTAAATCTGCCCCAGTGAATTTTAACCAGCTGCATAGAATTACATACAGACTATAGAAGCTAAATCTGCCCCAGTGAATTTTAACCGGCTGCATAGAATGACATACGGACTATAGAAGCTAAAACTGCCCCAGTGAATTTTAACCGGCTGCATAGAATTACAAACGGACTATAGAAGCTAAAACTGCCCCAGTGAATTTTAACCAGCTGCATAGAATGACATACGGACTATAGAAGCTAAAACTGCCCCAGTGAATTTTAACCGGCTGCATAGAATGACATACGGACTATAGAAGCTAAAACTGCCCCAGTGAATTTCAACCGGCTGCATTGAATGACATATGGACTATAGAAGCTAAATCTGCCCCAGTGAATTTTAACCTGCTGCATATAATTACATACGGATTATAGAAGCTAAAACTGCCCCAGTGAATTTTAACCGGCTGCATAGAATTACAAACGGACTATAGAAGCTAAAACTGCCCCAGTGAATTTTAACCGGCTGCATAGAATTACATACGGACTATAGAAGCTAAATCTGCCCCAGTGAATTTTAACCAGCTGCATAGAATTACATACGGACTATAGAAGCTAAATCTGCCCCAGTGAATTTTAACCGGCTGCATAGAATGACATACGGACTATAGAAGCTAAAACTGCCCCAGTGAATTTTAACCGGCTGCATAGAATTACAAACGGACTATAGAAGCTAAAACTGCCCCAGTGAATTTTAACCGGCTGCATAGAATGACATACGGACTATAGAAGCTAAAACTGCCCCAGTGAATTTTAACCGGCTGCATAGAATGACATACGGACTATAGAAGCTAAAACTGCCCCAGTGAATTTTAACCGGCTGCATAGAATGACATACGGACTATAGAAGCTAAAACTGCCCCAGTGAATTTTAACCGGCTGCATAGAATGACATACGGACTATAGAAGCTAAAACTGCCCCAGTGAATTTTAACCGGCTGCATAGAATGACATACGGACTATAGAAGCTAAAACTGCCCCAGTGAATTTTAACCGGCTGCATAGAATGACATACGGACTATAGAAGCTAAATCTGCCCCAGTGAATTTTAACCGGCTGCATAGAATGACATACGGACTATAGAATCTAAATCTGCCCCAGTGAATTTCAACCGGCTGCATTGAATGACATATGGACTATAGAAGCTAAATCTGCCCCAGTGAATTTTAACCTGCTGCATATAATTACATACGGACTATAGAAGCTAAAACTGCCCCAGTGAATTTTAACCGGCTGCATAGAATTACAAACGGACTATAGAAGCTAAAACTGCCCCAGTGAATTTTAACCGGCTGCATAGAATGACATACGGACTATAGAAGCTAAATCTGCCCCAGTGAATTTTAACCAGCTGCATAGAATTGCATACGGACTATAGAAGCTAAATCTGCCCCAGTGAATTTTAACCGGCTGCATAGAATGACATACGGACTATAGAAGCTAAAACTGCCCCAGTGAATTTTAACTGGCTGCATAGAATTACAAACGGACTATAGAAGCTAAAACTGCCCCAGTGAATTTTAACCGGCTGCATAGAATGACATACCGACTATAGAAGCTAAAACTGCCCCAGTGAATTTTAACCGGCTGCATAGAATGACATACGGACTATAGAAGCTAAAACTGCCCCAGTGAATTTTAACCGGCTGCATAGAATGACATACGGACTATAGAAGCTAAAACTGCCCCAGTGAATTTTAACCGGCTGCATAGAATTACAAACGGACTATAGAAGCTAAAACTGCCCCAGTGAATTTTAACCGGCTGCATAGAATGACATACGGACTATAGAAGCTAAAACTGCCCCAGTGAATTTTAACCGTCTGCATAGAATGACATACGGACTATAGAAGCTAAAACTGCCCCAGTGAATTTTAACCGTCTGCATAGAATGACATACGGACTATAGAAGCTAAATCTGCCCCAATGAATTTTAACCGGCTGCATAGAATGACATACGGACTATAGAAGCTAAAACTGCCCCAGTGAATTTTAACCGGCTGCATAGAATTACAAACGGACTATAGAAGCTAAAACTGCCCCAGTGAATTTTAACCGGCTGCATAGAATGACATACGGACTATAGAAGCTAAATCTGCCCCAGTGAATTTTAACCGGCTGCATAGAATGACATACGGACTATAGAAGCTAAAACTGCCCCAGTGAATTTTAACCGGCTGCATAGAATGACATACGGACTATAGAAGCTAAAACTGCCCCAGTGAATTTTAACCGGCTGCATAGAATGACATACGGACTATAGAAGCTAAAACTGCCCCAGTGAATTTTAACCGGCTGCATAGAATGACATACGGACTATAGAAGCTAAAACTGCCCCAGTAAATTTTAACCGGCTGCATAGAATGACATACGAACTATAGAAGCTAAAACTGCCCCAGTGAATTTTAACAGGCTGCATAGAATGACATACGGACTATAGAAGCTAAATCTGCCCCAGTGAATTTTAACCGGCTGCATAGAATGACATACGGACTATAGAATCTAAATCTGCCCCAGTGAATTTCAACCGGCTGCATTGAATGACATATGGACTATAGAAGCTAAATCTGCCCCAGTGAATTTTAACCTGCTGCATATAATTACATACGGACTATAGAAGCTAAAACTGCCCCAGTGAATTTTAACCGGCTGCATAGAATTACAAACGGACTATAGAAGCTAAAACTGCCCCAGTGAATTTTAACCGGCTGCATAGAATTACATACGGACTATAGAAGCTAAATCTGCCCCAGTGAATTTTAACCAGCTGCATAGAATTGCATACGGACTATAGAAGCTAAATCTGCCCCAGTGAATTTTAACCGGCTGCATAGAATGACATACGGACTATAGAAGCTAAAACTGCCCCAGTGAATTTTAACTGGCTGCATAGAATTACAAACGGACTATAGAAGCTAAAACTGCCCCAGTGAATTTTAACCGGCTGCATAGAATGACATTCGGACTATAGAAGCTAAAACTGCCCCAGTGAATTTTAACCGGCTGCATAGAATGACATACGGACTATAGAAGCTAAAACTGCCCCAGTGAATTTTAACCGGCTGCATAGAATGACATACGGACTATAGAAGCTAAAACTGCCCCAGTGAATTTTAACCGGCTGCATAGAATGACATACGGACTATAGAAGCTAAAACTGCCCCAGTGAATTTTAACCGGCTGCATAGAATGACATACGGACTATAGAAGCTAAAACTGCCCCAGTGAATTTTAACCGGCTGCATAGAATTACAAACGGACTATAGAAGCTAAAACTGCCCCAGTGAATTTTAACCGGCTGCATAGAATGACATACGGACTATAGAAGCTAAAACTGCCCCAGTGAATTTTAACCGTCTGCATAGAATGACATACGGACTATAGAAGCTAAAACTGCCCCAGTGAATTTTAACCGTCTGCATAGAATGACATACGGACTATAGAAGCTAAAACTGCCCCAGTGAATTTTAACCGGCTGCATAGAATGACATACGGACTATAGAAGCTAAAACTGCCCCAGTGAATTTTAACCGGCTGCATAGAATGACATACGGACTATAGAAGCTAAAACTGCCCCAGTGAATTTTAACCGGCTGCATAGAATGACATACGGACTATAGAAGCTAAAACTGCCCCAGTGAATTTTAACCGGCTGCATAGAATGACATACGGACTATAGAAGCTAAAACTGCCCCAGTGAATTTTAACCGGCTGCATAGAATGACATACGGACTATAGAAGCTAAAACTGCCCCCGCGAATTTTAACCGGCTATAGAGAATTACATACGAACTATAGAAGCTAAAACTGCCCCAGTGAATTTTAACCGGCTGCATAGAATGACATATGGACTATAGAAGCTAAATCTGCCCCAGTGAATTTTAACCGGCTGCATAGAATGACATACGGACTATAGAATCTAAATCTGCCCCAGTGAATTTCAACCGGCTGCATTGAATGACATATGGACTATAGAAGCTAAATCTGCCCCAGTGAATTTTAACCTGCTGCATATAATTACATACGGATTATAGAAGCTAAAACTGCCCCAGTGAATTTTAACCGGCTGCATAGAATTACAAACGGACTATAGAAGCTAAAACTGCCCCAGTGAATTTTAACCGGCTGCATAGAATTACATACGGACTATAGAAGCTAAAACTGCCCCAGTGAATTTTAACCAGCTGCATAGAATTACATACGGACTATATAAGCTAAATCTGCCCCAGTGAATTTTAACCGGCTGCATAGAATGACATACGGACTATAGAAGCTAAAACTGCCCCAGTGAATTTTAACCGGCTGCATAGAATTACAAACGGACTATAGAAGCTAAAACTGCCCCAGTGAATTTTAACCGGCTGCATAGAATGACATACGGACTATAGAAGCTAAAACTGCCCCAGTGAATTTTAACCGGCTGCATAGAATGACATACGGACTATAGAAGCTAAAACTGCCCCAGTGAATTTTAACCGGCTGCATTGAATGACATATGGACTATAGAAGCTAAATCTGCCCCAGTGAATTTTAACCTGCTGCATATAATTACATACGGATTATAGAAGCTAAAACTGCCCCAGTGAATTTTAACCGGCTGCATAGAATTACAAACGGACTATAGAAGCTAAAACTGCCCCAGTGAATTTTAACCGGCTGCATAGAATTACATACGGACTATAGAAGCTAAATCTGCCCCAGTGAATTTAACCAGCTGCATAGAATTACATACGGACTATAGAAGCTAAATCTGCCCCAGTGAATTTTAACCGGCTGCATAGAATGACATACGGACTATAGAAGCTAAAACTGCCCCAGTGAATTTTAACCGGCTGCATAGAATTACATACGGACTATAGAAGCTAAAACTGCCCCAGTGAATTTTAACCGGCTGCATAGAATGACATACGGACTATAGAAGCTAAAACTGCCCCAGTGAATTTTAACCGGCTGCATAGAATGACATACGGACTATAGAAGCTAAAACTGCCCCAGTGAATTTTAACCGGCTGCATAGAATGACATACGGACTATAGAAGCTAAAACTGCCCCAGTGAATTTTAACCGGCTGCATAGAATTACATACGGACTATAGAAGCTAAAACTGCCCCAGTGAATTTTAACCGGCTGCATAGAATGACATACGGACTATAGAAGCTAAATCTGCCCCAGTGAATTTTAACCGGCTGCATAGAATGACATACGGACTATAGAATCTAAATCTGCCCCAGTGAATTTCAACCGGCTGCATTGAATGACATATGGACTATAGAAGCTAAATCTGCCCCAGTGAATTTTAACCTGCTGCATATAATTACATACGGACTATAGAAGCTAAAACTGCCCCAGTGAATTTTAACCGGCTGCATAGAATTACAAACGGACTATAGAAGCTAAAACTGCCCCAGTGAATTTTAACCGGCTGCATAGAATTACATACGGACTATAGAAGCTAAATCTGCCCCAGTGAATTTTAACCAGCTGCATAGAATTGCATACGGACTATAGAAGCTAAATCTGCCCCAGTGAATTTTAACCGGCTGCATAGAATGACATACGGACTATAGAAGCTAAAACTGCCCCAGTGAATTTTAACTGGCTGCATAGAATTACAAACGGACTATAGAAGCTAAAACTGCCCCAGTGAATTTTAACCGGCTGCATAGAATGACATACGGACTATAGAAGCTAAAACTGCCCCAGTGAATTTTAACCGGCTGCATAGAATGACATACGGACTATAGAAGCTAAATCTGCCCCAGTGAATTTTAACCGGCTGCATAGAATGACATACGGACTATAGAAGCTAAAACTGCCCCAGTGAATTTTAACCGGCTGCATAGAATGACATACGGACTATAGAAGCTAAAACTGCCCCCGCGAATTTTAACCGGCTATAGAGAATTACATACGAACTATAGAAGCTAAAACTGCCCCAGTGAATTTTAACCGGCTGCATAGAATGACATATGGACTATAGAAGCTAAATCTGCCCCAGTGAATTTTAACCGGCTGCATAGAATGACATACGGACTATAGAATCTAAATCTGCCCCAGTGAATTTCAACCGGCTGCATTGAATGACATATGGACTATAGAAGCTAAATCTGCCCCAGTGAATTTTAACCTGCTGCATATAATTACATACGGATTATAGAAGCTAAAACTGCCCCAGTGAATTTTAACCGGCTGCATAGAATTACAAACGGACTATAGAAGCTAAAACTGCCCCAGTGAATTTTAACCGGCTGCATAGAATTACATACGGACTATAGAAGCTAAATCTGCCCCAGTGAATTTTAACCAGCTGCATAGAATTACATACGGACTATATAAGCTAAATCTGCCCCAGTGAATTTTAACCGGCTGCATAGAATGACATACGGACTATAGAAGCTAAAACTGCCCCAGTGAATTTTAACCGGCTGCATAGAATTACAAACGGACTATAGAAGCTAAAACTGCCCCAGTGAATTTTAACCGGCTGCATAGAATGACATACGGACTATAGAAGCTAAAACTGCCCCAGTGAATTTTAACCGGCTGCATAGAATGACATACGGACTATAGAAGCTAAAACTGCCCCAGTGAATTTCAACCGGCTGCATTGAATGACATATGGACTATAGAAGCTAAATCTGCCCCAGTGAATTTTAACCTGCTGCATATAATTACATACGGATTATAGAAGCTAAAACTGCCCCAGTAAATTTTAACCGGCTGCATAGAATTACAAACGGACTATAGAAGCTAAAACTGCCCCAGTGAATTTTAACCGGCTGCATAGAATTACATACGGACTATAGAAGCTAAATCTGCCCCAGTGAATTTAAACAGCTGCATAGAATTACATACGGACTATAGAAGCTAAATCTGCCCCAGTGAATTTTAACCGGCTGCATAGAATGACATACGGACTATAGAAGCTAAAACTGCCCCAGTGAATTTTAACTGGCTGCATAGAATTACATACGGACTATAGAAGCTAAAACTGCCCCAGTGAATTTTAACCGGCTGCATAGAATGACATACGGACTATAGAAGCTAAAACTGCCCCAGTGAATTTTAACCGGCTGCATAGAATGACATACGGACTATAGAAGCTAAATCTGCCCCAGTGAATTTTAACCGGCTGCATAGAATGACATACGGACTATAGAAGCTAAAACTGCCCCAGTGAATTTTAACCGGCTGCATAGAATGACATACGGACTATAGAAGCTAAAACTGCCCCCGCGAATTTTAACCGGCTATAGAGAATTACATACGAACTATAGAAGCTAAAACTGCCCCAGTGAATTTTAACCGGCTGCATAGAATGACATATGGACTATAGAAGCTAAATCTGCCCCAGTGAATTTTAACCGGCTGCATAGAATGACATACGGACTATAGAAGCTAAATCTGCCCCAGTGAATTTCAACCGGCTGCATTGAATGACATATGGACTATAGAAGCTAAATCTGCCCCAGTGAATTTTAACCTGCTGCATATAATTACATACGGATTATAGAAGCTAAAACTGCCCCAGTGAATTTTAACCGGCTGCATAGAATTACAAACGGACTATAGAAGCTAAAACTGCCCCAGTGAATTTTAACTGGCTGCATAGAATTACATACGGACTATAGAAGCTAAATCTGCCCCAGTGAATTTTAACCAGCTGCATAGAATTACATACGGACTATATAAGCTAAATCTGCCCCAGTGAATTTTAACCGGCTGCATAGAATGACATACGGACTATAGAAGCTAAAACTGCCCCAGTGAATTTTAACCGGCTGCATAGAATTACAAACGGACTATAGAAGCTAAAACTGCCCCAGTGAATTTTAACCGGCTGCATAGAATGACATACGGACTATAGAAGCTAAAACTGCCCCAGTGAATTTTAACCGGCTGCATAGAATGACATACGGACTATAGAAGCTAAAACTGCCCCAGTGAATTTTAACCGGCTGCATAGAATTACAAACGGACTATAGAAGCTAAAACTGCCCCAGTGAATTTTAACCGGCTGCATAGAATGACATACGGACTATAGAAGCTAAAACTGCCCCAGTGAATTTTAACCGGCTGCATAGAATGACATACGGACTATAGAAGCTAAAACTGCCCCAGTGAATTTCAACCGGCTGCATTGAATGACATATGGACTATAGAAGCTAAATCTGCCCCAGTGAATTTTAACCTGCTGCATATAATTACATACGGATTATAGAAGCTAAAACTGCCCCAGTGAATTTTAACCGGCTGCATAGAATTACAAACGGACTATAGAAGCTAAAACTGCCCCAGTGAATTTTAACCGGCTGCATAGAATTACATACGGACTATAGAAGCTAAATCTGCCCCAGTGAATTTAACCAGCTGCATAGAATTACATACGGACTATAGAAGCTAAATCTGCCCCAGTGAATTTTAACCGGCTGCATAGAATGACATACGGACTATAGAAGCTAAAACTGCCCCAGTGAATTTTAACCGGCTGCATAGAATTACAAACGGACTATAGAAGCTAAAACTGCCCCAGTGAATTTTAACCGGCTGCATAGAATGACATACGGACTATAGAAGCTAAAACTGCCCCAGTGAATTTTAACCGGCTGCATAGAATGACATACGGACTATAGAAGCTAAAACTGCCCCAGTGAATTTTAACCGGCTGCATAGAATGACATACGGACTATAGAAGCTAAAACTGCCCCAGTGAATTTTAACCGGCTGCATAGAATGACATACGGACTATAGAAGCTAAAACTGCCCCAGTGAATTTTAACCGGCTGCATAGAATGACATACGGACTATAGAAGCTAAATCTGCCCCAGTGAATTTTAACCGGCTGCATAGAATGACATACGGACTATAGAATCTAAATCTGCCCCAGTGAATTTCAACCGGCTGCATTGAATGACATATGGACTATAGAAGCTAAATCTGCCCCAGTGAATTTTAACCTGCTGCATATAATTACATACGGACTATAGAAGCTAAAACTGCCCCAGTGAATTTTAACCGGCTGCATAGAATTACAAACGGACTATAGAAGCTAAAACTGCCCCAGTGAATTTTAACCGGCTGCATAGAATTACATACGGACTATAGAAGCTAAATCTGCCCCAGTGAATTTTAACCAGCTGCATAGAATTGCATACGGACTATAGAAGCTAAATCTGCCCCAGTGAATTTTAACCGGCTGCATAGAATGACATACGGACTATAGAAGCTAAAACTGCCCCAATGAATTTTAACTGGCTGCATAGAATTACAAACGGACTATAGAAGCTAAAACTGCCCCAGTGAATTTTAACCGGCTGCATAGAATGACATACGGACTATAGAAGCTAAAACTGCCCCAGTGAATTTTAACCGGCTGCATAGAATGACATACGGACTATAGAAGCTAAAACTGCCCCAGTGAATTTTAACCGGCTGCATAGAATGACATACGGACTATAGAAGCTAAAACTGCCCCAGTGAATTTTAACCGGCTGCATAGAATGACATACGGACTATAGAAGCTAAAACTGCCCCCGCGAATTTTAACCGGCTATAGAGATTTACATACGAACTATAGAAGCTAAAACTGCCCCAGTGAATTTTAACCGGCTGCATAGAATGACATATGGACTATAGAAGCTAAATCTGCCCCAGTGAATTTTAACCGGCTGCATAGAATGACATACGGACTATAGAATCTAAATCTGCCCCAGTGAATTTCAACCGGCTGCATTGAATGACATATGGACTATAGAAGCTAAATCTGCCCCAGTGAATTTTAACCTGCTGCATATAATTACATACGGATTATAGAAGCTAAAACTGCCCCAGTGAATTTTAACCGGCTGCATAGAATTACAAACGGACTATAGAAGCTAAAACTGCCCCAGTGAATTTTAACCGGCTGCATAGAATTACATACGGACTATAGAAGCTAAATCTGCCCCAGTGAATTTTAACCAGCTGCATAGAATTACATACGGACTATAGAAGCTAAATCTGCCCCAGTGAATTTTAACCGGCTGCATAGAATGACATACGGACTATAGAAGCTAAAACTGCCCCAGTGAATTTTAACCGGCTGCATAGAATTACATACGGACTATAGAAGCTAAAACTGCCCCAGTGAATTTTAACCGGCTGCATAGAATGACATACGGACTATAGAAGCTAAAACTGCCCCAGTGAATTTTAACCGGCTGCATAGAATGACATACGGACTATAGAAGCTAAAACTGCCCCAGTGAATTTCAACCGGCTGCATTGAATGACATATGGACTATAGAAGCTAAATCTGCCCCAGTGAATTTTAACCTGCTGCATATAATTACATACGGATTATAGAAGCTAAAACTGCCCCAGTAAATTTTAACCGGCTGCATAGAATTACAAACGGACTATAGAAGCTAAAACTGCCCCAGTGAATTTTAACCGGCTGCATAGAATTACATACGGACTATAGAAGCTAAATCTGCCCCAGTGAATTTAAACAGCTGCATAGAATTACATACGGACTATAGAAGCTAAATCTGCCCCAGTGAATTTTAACCGGCTGCATAGAATGACATACGGACTATAGAAGCTAAAACTGCCCCAGTGAATTTTAACTGGCTGCATAGAATTACAAACGGACTATAGAAGCTAAAACTGCCCCAGTGAATTTTAACCGGCTGCATAGAATGACATACGGACTATAGAAGCTAAAACTGCCCCAGTGAATTTTAACCGGCTGCATAGAATGACATACGGACTATAGAAGCTAAAACTGCCCCAGTGAATTTTAACCGGCTGCATAGAATGACATACGGACTATAGAAGCTAAAACTGCCCCAGTGAATTTTAACCGGCTGCATAGAATGACATACGGACTATAGAAGCTAAAACTGCCCCCGCGAATTTTAACCGGCTATAGAGAATTACATACGAACTATAGAAGCTAAAACTGCCCCAGTGAATTTTAACCGGCTGCATAGAATGACATATGGACTATAGAAGCTAAATCTGCCCCAGTGAATTTTAACCGGCTGCATAGAATGACATACGGACTATAGAATCTAAATCTGCCCCAGTGAATTTCAACCGGCTGCATTGAATGACATATGGACTATAGAAGCTAAATCTGCCCCAGTGAATTTTAACCTGCTGCATATAATTACATACGGACTATAGAAGCTAAAACTGCCCCAGTGAATTTTAACCGGCTGCATAGAATTACAAACGGACTATAGAAGCTAAAACTGCCCCAGTGAATTTTAACTGGCTGCATAGAATTACATACGGACTATAGAAGCTAAATCTGCCCCAGTGAATTTTAACCAGCTGCATAGAATTACATACGGACTATATAAGCTAAATCTGCCCCAGTGAATTTTAACCGGCTGCATAGAATGACATACGGACTATAGAAGCTAAAACTGCCCCAGTGAATTTTAACCGGCTGCATAGAATTACAAACGGACTATAGAAGCTAAAACTGCCCCAGTGAATTTTAACCGGCTGCATAGAATGACATACGGACTATAGAAGCTAAAACTGCCCCAGTGAATTTTAACCGGCTGCATAGAATGACATACGGACTATAGAAGCTAAAACTGCCCCAGTGAATTTCAACCGGCTGCATTGAATGACATATGGACTATAGAAGCTAAATCTGCCCCAGTGAATTTTAACCTGCTGCATATAATTACATACGGATTATAGAAGCTAAAACTGCCCCAGTGAATTTTAACCGGCTGCATAGAATTACAAACGGACTATAGAAGCTAAAACTGCCCCAGTGAATTTTAACCGGCTGCATAGAATTACATACGGACTATAGAAGCTAAATCTGCCCCAGTGAATTTAACCAGCTGCATAGAATTACATACGGACTATAGAAGCTAAATCTGCCCCAGTGAATTTTAACCGGCTGCATAGAATGACATACGGACTATAGAAGCTAAAACTGCCCCAGTGAATTTTAACCGGCTGCATAGAATTACATACGGACTATAGAAGCTAAAACTGCCCCAGTGAATTTTAACCGGCTGCATAGAATGACATACGGACTATAGAAGCTAAAACTGCCCCAGTGAATTTTAACCGGCTGCATAGAATGACATACGGACTATAGAAGCTAAAACTGCCCCAGTGAATTTTAACCGGCTGCATAGAATGACATACGGACTATAGAAGCTAAAACTGCCCCAGTGAATTTTAACCGGCTGCATAGAATGACATACGGACTATAGAAGCTAAAACTGCCCCAGTGAATTTTAACCGGCTGCATAGAATGACATACGGACTATAGAAGCTAAAACTGCCCCAGTGAATTTTAACCGGCTGCATAGAATGACATACGGACTATAGAAGCTAAAACTGCCCCAGTGAATTTTAACCGGCTGCATAGAATGACATACGGACTATAGAAGCTAAATCTGCCCCAGTGAATTTTAACCGGCTGCATAGAATGACATACGGACTATAGAATCTAAATCTGCCCCAGTGAATTTCAACCGGCTGCATTGAATGACATATGGACTATAGAAGCTAAATCTGCCCCAGTGAATTTTAACCTGCTGCATATAATTACATACGGACTATAGAAGCTAAATCTGCCCCAGTGAATTTTAACCGGCTGCATAGAATTACAAACGGACTATAGAAGCTAAAACTGCCCCAGTGAATTTTAACCGGCTGCATAGAATTACATACGGACTATAGAAGCTAAATCTGCCCCAGTGAATTTTAACCAGCTGCATAGAATTGCATACGGACTATAGAAGCTAAATCTGCCCCAGTGAATTTTAACCGGCTGCATAGAATGACATACGGACTATAGAAGCTAAAACTGCCCCAGTGAATTTTAACTGGCTGCATAGAATTACAAACGGACTATAGAAGCTAAAACTGCCCCAGTGAATTTTAACCGGCTGCATAGAATGACATACGGACTATAGAAGCTAAAACTGCCCCAGTGAATTTTAACCGGCTGCATAGAATTACATACGGACTATAGAAGCTAAAACTGCCCCAGTGAATTTTAACCGGCTGCATAGAATGACATACGGACTATAGAAGCTAAAACTGCCCCAGTGAATTTTAACCGGCTGCATAGAATGACATACGGACTATAGAAGCTAAAACTGCCCCAGTGAATTTTAACCGGCTGCATAGAATGACATACGGACTATAGAAGCTAAAACTGCCCCAGTGAATTTTAACCGGCTGCATAGAATTACAAACGGACTATAGAAGCTAAAACTGCCCCAGTGAATTTTAACCGGCTGCATAGAATGACATACGGACTATAGAAGCTAAAACTGCCCCAGTGAATTTTAACTGGCTGCATAGAATTACAAACGGACTATAGAAGCTAAAACTGCCCCAGTGAATTTTAACCGGCTGCATAGAATGACATACGGACTATAGAAGCTAAAACTGCCCCAGTGAATTTTAACCGTCTGCATAGAATGACATACGGACTATAGAAGCTAAAACTGCCCCAGTGAATTTTAACCGTCTGCATAGAATGACATACGGACTATAGAAGCTAAATCTGCCCCAATGAATTTTAACCGGCTGCATAGAATGACATACGGACTATAGAAGCTAAAACTGCCCCAGTGAATTTTATCCGGCTGCATAGAATTACA
Source organism: Bombina bombina (assembly GCF_027579735.1). Taxonomy (NCBI): domain Eukaryota; kingdom Metazoa; phylum Chordata; class Amphibia; order Anura; family Bombinatoridae; genus Bombina; species Bombina bombina. The sequence goes on along the minus strand of NC_069506.1, from coordinate 245,380,344 downwards.
AACGGACTATAGAAGCTAAAACTGCCCCAGTGAATTTTAACCGGCTGCATAGAATGACATACGGACTATAGAAGCTAAATCTGCCCCAGTGAATTTTAACCGGCTGCATAGAATGACATACGGACTATAGAAGCTAAAACTGCCCCAGTGAATTTTAACCGGCTGCATAGAATGACATACGGACTATAGAAGCTAAAACTGCCCCAGTGAATTTTAACCGGCTGCATAGAATGACATACGGACTATAGAAGCTTAAACTGCCCCAGTGAATTTTAATCGGCTGCATGGAATGACATACGGACTATAGAAGCTAAAACTGCCCCAGTGAATTTTAACCGGCTGCATAGAATGACATACGGACTATAGAAGCTAAAACTGCCCCAGTGAATTTTAACCGGCTGCATAGAATGACATACGGACTATAGAAGCTAAATCTGCCCCAGTGAATTTTAACCGGCTGCATAGAATGACATACGGACTATAGAATCTAAATCTGCCCCAGTGAATTTCAACCGGCTGCATTGAATGACATATGGACTATAGAAGCTAAATCTGCCCCAGTGAATTTTAACCTGCTGCATATAATTACATACGGACTATAGAAGCTAAAACTGCCCCAGTGAATTTTAACCGGCTGCATAGAATTACAAACGGACTATAGAAGCTAAAACTGCCCCAGTGAATTTTAACCGGCTGCATAGAATTACATACGGACTATAGAAGCTAAATCTGCCCCAGTGAATTTTAACCAGCTGCATAGAATTGCATACGGACTATAGAAGCTAAATCTGCCCCAGTGAATTTTAACCGGCTGCATAGAATGACATACGGACTATAGAAGCTAAAACTGCCCCAGTGAATTTTAACTGGCTGCATAGAATTACAAACGGACTATAGAAGCTAAAACTGCCCCAGTGAATTTTAACCGGCTGCATAGAATGACATACGGACTATAGAAGCTAAAACTGCCCCAGTGAATTTTAACCGGCTGCATAGAATGACATACGGACTATAGAAGCTAAAACTGCCCCAGTGAATTTTAACCGGCTGCATAGAATGACATACGGACTATAGAAGCTAAAACTGCCCCAGTGAATTTTAACCGGCTGCATAGAATGACATACGGACTATAGAAGCTAAAACTGCCCCAGTGAATTTTAACCGGCTGCATAGAATGACATACGGACTATAGAAGCTAAAACTGCCCCAGTGAATTTTAACTGGCTGCATAGAATTACAAACGGACTATAGAAGCTAAAACTGCCCCAGTGAATTTTAACCGGCTGCATAGAATGACATACGGACTATAGAAGCTAAAACTGCCCCAGTGAATTTTAACCGTCTGCATAGAATGACATACGGACTATAGAAGCTAAAACTGCCCCAGTGAATTTTAACCGTCTGCATAGAATGACATACGGACTATAGAAGCTAAAACTGCCCCAGTGAATTTTAACCGTCTGCATAGAATGACATACGGACTATAGAAGCTAAATCTGCCCCAATGAATTTTAACCGGCTGCATAGAATGACATACGGACTATAGAAGCTAAAACTGCCCCAGTGAATTTTAACCGGCTGCATAGAATTACAAACGGACTATAGAAGCTAAAACTGCCCCAGTGAATTTTAACCGGCTGCATGGAATGACATACGGACTATAGAAGCTAAAACTGCCCCAGTGAATTTTAACCGGCTGCATAGAATGACATACGGACTATAGAAGCTAAAACTGCCCCAGTGAATTTTAACCGGCTGCATAGAATGACATACGGACTATAGAAGCTAAAACTGCCCCAGTGAATTTTAACCGGCTGCATAGAATTACATACGGACTATAGAAGCTAAAACTGCCCCAGTGAATTTTAACCGGCTGCATAGAATGACATACGGACTATAGAAGCTAAAACTGCCCCAGTGAATTTTAACCGGCTGCATAGAATGACATACGGACTATAGAAGCTAAAACTGCCCCAGTGAATTTTAACCGGCTGCATAGAATGACATACGGACTATAGAATCTAAATCTGCCCCAGTGAATTTCAACCGGCTGCATTGAATGACATATGGACTATAGAAGCTAAATCTGCCCCAGTGAATTTTAACCTGCTGCATATAATTACATACGGACTATAGAAGCTAAAACTGCCCCAGTGAATTTTAACCGGCTGCATAGAATTACAAACGGACTATAGAAGCTAAAACTGCCCCAGTGAATTTTAACCGGCTGCATAGAATTACATACGGACTATAGAAGCTAAATCTGCCCCAGTGAATTTTAACCAGCTGCATAGAATTGCAAACGGACTATAGAAGCTAAATCTGCCCCAGTGAATTTTAACCGGCTGCATAGAATGACATACGGACTATAGAAGCTAAAACTGCCCCAGTGAATTTTAACTGGCTGCATAGAATTACAAACGGACTATAGAAGCTAAAACTGCCCCAGTGAATTTTAACCGGCTGCATAGAATGACATACGGACTATAGAAGCTAAAACTGCCCCAGTGAATTTTAACCGGCTGCATAGAATGACATACGGACTATAGAAGCTAAAACTGCCCCAGTGAATTTTAACCGGCTGCATAGAATGACATACGGACTATAGAAGCTAAAACTGCCCCAGTGAATTTTAACCGGCTGCATAGAATGACATACGGACTATAGAAGCTAAAACTGCCCCAGTGAATTTTAACCGGCTGCATAGAATGACATACGGACTATAGAAGCTAAAACTGCCCCAGTGAATTTTAACTGGCTGCATAGAATGACATACGGACTATAGAAGCTAAAACTGCCCCAGTGAATTTTAACCGGCTGCATAGAATGACATACGGACTATAGAAGCTAAAACTGCCCCAGTGAATTTTAACCGGCTGCATAGAATGACATACGGACTATAGAAGCTAAAACTGCCCCAGTGAATTTTAACCGGCTGCATAGAATGACATACGGACTATAGAAGCTAAATCTGCCCCAATGAATTTTAACCGGCTGCATAGAATGACATACGGACTATAGAAGCTAAATCTGCCCCAATGAATTTTAACCTGTGATAAAAAGATCAGAGAACATTTCTTTTTTTTGTGATCAGAGAACATTTCTTTTTTGTGTGAAAAAGAAACAACATATAACAAATATATGTCCATTCAAATTTACAAAGATGTTAAATGTATCATTGCACATTTGCTTTTGATGTTAAAGAGGTAGTAAACACCTTGAGATTTTTATATAAAATGTTTATTTTTGTGTAATGAAACAACTTTGCAATATACTTTGCCCCATTTTCCGTGTAATTTAGCTCTGAAAATTGAGGATTTTCTAATTCTCAAGACTTAAAATGCACCCAGCTGACTTCTCATTAGTAACTACATATCTTTCCCTAATTGGTGTTAAGTGATAACTACTGCAAAACAATGTACTTAAAGGGATAATGAACCCCAATTTTTTTTCTTTCATGATTCAGATAGAACATGCAATTTTGAGTCGATGGTCCGGCAGGAGCGGAAGGGGTGGAGTCACGCGCGGTGTTAGCGTGGAGGTATTCTGAGCGGGAAGGAGTACAGCCGCTCCCCAACACACTGGCAAGCTATCCTTGGGGCCGTGGTTTTTTCTAGACGGCCGGCGGATATTGCTCTGGCAGAGAGCGGCTTGCACACCGGACCATTTGCAGGGGTATGAGGCCTTTTTCCCCAGGCTTATACTGTCCGATGCCGGGCCCGATGCTAAAACATCACTGAGGAGGTCATAAGGTGACACAACGCTACAGGGCAAACAGCAGTGAGGCCAAAGGCTTGGAAAGAACAAGCATGTGAGTGGTGGAAACTGCTTGAATGACAACGTTAACGGCATGTCAAGATTGGAGCCCTGTCGTGACAAAGAGGTATCCCATCCGCGATCTGGTGGACTCTGGTAAGGTAACCGGAGGGGGGTACGTAATAAGTTAAGAAAGCTGCACCTTGCCAAAGTCACTGCAGAACTAAGTAGCCCATCCGCAATTGATGGACATTAGCAAGAGAGCTGGTGAAGGGCGAAAAGATGCAGGGAAGTAAGACACTTATACAGCGTGTACAGAGAAAGGCTTAATTGCAATAACCCGCCTTGGTGGTAGCCCAGAAAGGAATATCTGGGGGAACAGAGTACTGTTACTTTTGGGGAACTCACAGAGAACTTACAGCAATATTAATTTTAGATGCAGGAACTGCTTAACTGTTAAAATATCGGCTAAAAATACAAAAGGGTTTGCCTCAGCAATACCAATCCCAGACCCTGGAACTGTTTAACGGTCAAAACCCTGGCTAAAAAATTCAAAAGGTCTTTCCCCACGAAATAACCTGCTACATCAATTAAGGGAAACACACTGCCTTGAGCTGATAGCTGCATACGTAGACAAGGGCAAATATGTCTTAAGAAGACCTCATCTGTGCATGATGAACTTTAACCCTGGCAGTTTTATCCAAATAAGGCTACATCCTAAGCTGATTAATTATCTCTGTATTGTTGCCAAAAAGATTAAGCTAAAAAAATTTTTTTCCTTTTTCCAATGCTTTTTTTATTTTTCTTTCTTTTGTTTTTCTTGAATGATTATGATTATGGTTGGTTAAATGCAAAGTAACAAAAGGGTTTCCTTAAATTTAGTTACAGGCTGTACACATTCGACACACCCTGCACCTCTAATCAGAGGCAGTAATACCAGAAGGGGAAAATATCCCTCTTTTCTATTTTTATACGGGGTTTATTCTATTGTAAATAGAGTTACTAGCACAAATTTTCTATTATATATAACTTGCTAAAGGTCCCTCATAGGATATTTTCATTTGTTCCTTGTACCAACAGAGAAGGTCCGAGAGATTGAAACCTAGGTTTACTAAAATTGAAGTTAAATTTAGAATTGAGATATAACACCTAGAGAGTATCTGTAGCAGGTACTGCGGGGTTAACATCTGTATGGGACCATTTCATTGATCCTTATGGTACGCATATAACATCTTCCTCTTTGCATACATTTCTCTAAAGGTTCCTTATAAGGTATTTATATTTTTTGACACAGAATAAAAAGGCCCGAGAAGAGTAAAACCCGGGTTTACTAGGGCTGGAAATAGCTATAGATGTGAGATAAAATTACTCTGATAAAATCATATAGAGACAACTGATTTGTATGTGTAAAAGGGAATGTTTAGGCATGTATAGTTATTTATAAGTATATAAGATACAGGCTAATACATGTACTCATAATCTCTTCTTGTTTAAAGTTGCCATATAAGCACTTATTTGCTCTGCTTTGTTTCCTTTTTTCCCCTATTTATCTTTCTTTAAAGTAATATCATACTGCATTAAAATTGCAGCATATGGAGAAATTTATAACTAATTACAAGACACAATCTCCAAATATGCCAGTCAAAGCTAGAGATAAAAAAACCAGAACTAGTATTGATAATGCAGGGAATCTGCCTCTAACATCTCCTATAGTAGAGTCTACTAGTATAGAGTCACAGGATATAGTTAAACAGATCGCAGAGCTTATGCTACCTCAATTTGAGCAAATTAAAATAGATATAAATAATCTGACCACAGAAATTAAACAATTTACATTGAGACTTAATGAAGCAGAACAACGCATATCCGATCTAGAGGACGCTAAGATAATGCAAGAGCATATAATGAAGGAACAGAACACACAGATAGAAAGCCTACAATATAAATTAACTGATTTAGAAGATCGCTTGCGTCGTAACAATGTAAGAATTCTGGGTATACCCGAAGCGAGCGAACCCCAAGACTTAATACACCTGGTCTCACTGTTAATACCCCAGAGACTTGGAATAACACCTAACATACTCCCATTGATAGTGGAAAGAGCACATCGCCTAGGGCCAATTAGGACCTTACCAGATGGAACAGTTAAAGCAAGACCAATTATAGCCAGATTTTTAAACTTTCAGGACAAGGTAAAATTCATGCAGTGTTACAGACAAAAAGCGCCATTAATTTTTGAAGGTAAATCTATCTTAATGTTTCAGGATTATTCATCGGAGACATCACAAAAACGGAGAGAAGTAACCCCAATATGTACGAAGCTAATACAGGCAGGGATTAAAGCCACAGTCATATACCCAGCAAAGATTAAGATTTTAACAGAGGGAGAAAATAAGACATTTAACACTCTAGAGGAAGCTAAAGAATTCGCAAAATTGAAAAATATCACACTTTAAACTAACCAGGAAGAAATAGATTGATACCTAATCATTTAAGAATATGTTATTATGGAGTGTTTAATTACCATATCTTTTGCACTGAATCCGGCCATGGAGACCGACACGGTTCAGTATTATTGTTTTTTTAATTGTATTGTGTTTGGCTTTTTTTTTTTTTTCTTTTTTCTCTCTTCTTCTTCCCTTCCTCCCCGCCCCTCCTCCATCAATATTCCCCCTCCTATCGTGGAAAGGCTATACTATCAGATAATATACCTATGTAAAAATGAATAATAAACTTAATCTTGCCTCCTGGAATGTGGGGGGGATAACTTCGCCACAGAAACGTAAAAAGATATTAAAACAGTTAAAAAGATTTAAAGTAGATATTGCTTTTCTTCAAGAAACGCATTTGAATGAAATTGAGCTAGGCAAGCTTAAAACTGACTGGGTAGGCAAAGTAGTGGGGACACCTTGTTCAAATAGAAAAAAGGGGGTCGCATTTCTGTTCCATAAAAAAATCCAATTTAAAATACTTAGCACGGAAATAGATCAAGATGAGAGATATCTCATCATGCTACTTGAAATAGCAGGGACAAAATTTACATTTTGCAATATATACGGCCCTAACAAAACAGATAATGCCTTCTGGGCAAAGTTACAAAGCAAACTACTACCCTACTTTACAGAAAACTTAATTGTGGCAGGCGACTTAAATATAGTTAAATACCCCACATTAGATAGATTGAAGCCATCACTAAACAAAAATAGTAAACAAGAAGCTAAAATATTTAAGAACTTCTCTAACCTATTACACCTTCATGATATTTGGCGGATTCAAAATCCAGATCTGAAAAAATTCTCCTGTGAGTCACATGCATATCGTACATTGTCTAGGCTAGATTATTTCTTAGTAAGTGATAAAATGCTCCGACTAGATTTGAAACCCGAAATACAAGAAATACTTATTTCAGACCATGCTATTATCACTCTGCAAATTAAAATACGCAACCCACAAGAAATGAATTTGGGCAGATTGTTTTTCCCTAGGCATCTTGTGTCTAATGTACAATTTAAGGCATGGCTAAGGCTAAAATGGATAGAATTCAAACAGACCAATGAAACAAGTAAAATTAAAACAGAATTACTTTGGGAGACCTTTAAGGCCGTGATCAGGGGTGAAATAAAAGCATATCTGGTAGTACAAAAGAGAAAGCAAATGGCTAGGGATCTGGAGCTTGCCTCACAGTTACGTAATGTGTTTAATTCTTACATTAGTGATCCATCTGAGGCTCTCTGGCTATCATATCAAAAAGTTAAAAAAGAAAGGGAATTATTTCTGACACAAAAGGTGGCACAAGATGATCTTAGGAAGAGGTTTTTCTTTTATAGACATGGGGGTAAAGCAGGCAAAGCCCTAGCTAATTTAACTAGAGCCAAAAAGAAAAAAGAGCCAATTACAGCTATTAAGACTCCAGAAAGCCGTATTACAAATAACTCAGCAATTCAAAGTTATATATGCAAATACTTTAAGGAAGTCTACTCCGAGACAGTAGTCGACACACAAGCTAAAAGTGAGTTCTGGGGTAAAATCGGGGTCCCAAGATTAGAAAAATCAAGTTTGGATGAATTAAACCTTCCTATTACTTTACTTGAAGTAACTAATGCAATTAAAAAATTGGCATCTAATAAAGCCGCTGGACCAGACCAGCTCCCTGCAGAACTCTACAAATTGCTAGCGGAGGACATTGCACCCTTACTAGTCTCTTTATTTAATCAATTCTTTATCCAGAATAATTTACGTTCAAAATATTTTGCGGCATCACTTATTACTTTGATTCTTAAAAAAAACAAAAACCCAGAGGAAATAGGCTCATATAGGCCGATCTCACTATTAAATAGTGATTACAAGCTCCTAATGTCTATAATTGCACAAAGGTTTAAGCACGTTATCGGATCTCTTATACACAAAGATCAGGTGGGCTTCATGCCAGGCAGAAACTCATCACGCAATTTACGTAAACTACAGCTAATACTTAATATATATCACAAACAAGTAAAAACGGAGTTATATACCACAGATTTAGATGCAGCAATAGTATCTATTGATGCAGAGAAGGCCTTCGACTCCATAACCTGGGACCATCTATTTACTGCACTTAAAAAATATGGAGTCGAGGGCCCTTTTTTTCAATTTATACAAGCAATATACCAACTATCGTCTGCTGCAGTTATTATCAATGACACTATTACAGATTATTTTCCTTTATATAAGGGCTCAAGGCAGGGCTGCCCATTGTCTCCCTACTTATTCAACCTAGCGCTCGAACCTCTGGCTATACAGCTTAGGAAAGAATTGGAAGGGATCAAAATAGGTAAAAGAAGGATAACAACATTGCTATATGCGGATGACCTCTTGGTGATGCTATCCAATACAAAAAAAAATATTCCTACTTTAAACCAAATACTACGTGACTTTGGGGTATTTTCGGGCTATAAAGTAAACCTTACAAAAACAGAAATTTATTGGCTCAAAAAAAATAAGGACTCACTACAAATTTCCCCCTTTAGAGAAACAAAAGACCATTTTACGTACCTGGGCATTAAATTGTCAATTCATTTTGAAGATTGGTATGACCTTAACTACCCACCAATCTTTCTTAAAATAAAATACTATATGGAAAAGTGGGCAAAATTTAAGCTTACATTAACAGGCAAAACTAATTTAATCAAAATGCTCTTATTCCCCAAACTATTGTACCTAATGCAAAATCTGCCAATAATAATTAAAAAAAAGGACCTGATTAGGTTTAAACAGGAGTGTACACAATTTCTCTGGGGGGGAAAAAGGAAGGCAATCTCGTATAAAAAACTTATGCTGTTCAGAACAGAAGGAGGGTTAGGGCTACCTGATATAGAAATATACAACCTAGTCTGTATTGGTAAGATCGCCCAAGACTGGCTGACAGAAACTGATTATTACGCAGCCCTTCCATTAGAAAGAGTCCTAGTATACCCATTTTCCCTCAATGCTCTTCTGCATATCCCCAGAGATAAAAGACCTCATAAAATCAGGGACCTACCCGTCATACAGATGGTAATTACTGCATGGCAAAAAATACTACACATCTTACATATTGACAGCTCTTTTTCTAATTATTTACCTATAGTGGGAAACCCTAACTTCGCGCCAGCATTGGACACAAGCATATTTAAGATCTGGGCCCAAAAAGGTATTACCAATATATCTCAACTTATAGATAAAGATACATGGACCTGTAAGACCTTTGCTAAAATAAAGGAAGATTATGAGATAAACAACAAAGAATTCTATGCCTTCCTACAAATTAGGCATTATATACAAGAATTACTGCAAAATAATCTGGCAATAGATGCATGGGACACAATAGAACCCATTTTAAAGCTCTTCAAGGCAGGTAGATATAGTATTTCAACAATATATAGACTGATTATCTCTAATAACGTTACCAGTAATCTACAAAAACTAGCAGAAATTTGGCTGACGCCGCCAGAAAGAATCCAAGAAAGTTTTAGACTTATAGATAGAGCAACAGTCTCCTCCTCATGGAGAGAGACACATACCAAATTTATAAACAGAGCTTATATTACCCCACAAGTAAAGGCCAAATGGGATAAATCTATGACGCCATGTCAGAAGTGTAAGAGTAATAGCGCGGATTTGCAGCATTGTTTCTGGTATTGTTATAAAATTAAAAGATTTTGGTACAAGATAGGTAACTGGATTTCTAAAATTAATCAATGTAACTTTCAAATAATAGATAAGAATGTTTTTTTTCTTATTAATCAAGAAGAGACAGATATTAAAAACATCCGCCAACTGAATAATGTAATTATCACGGGAAGGCTTCTAATTTTAAAATACTGGAAATCTAAAAAGGCTCCAAGCTTGAAAGAATTCAAACAAAAGCTTCAAAACCAAATCATTTTAGAACAAATTGATACGTCTGTAAACTCAGAAGTCCAAGTTAAGAAGTTTTTCTATAAATGGAAGAGCGTAATTACTAGCCTACCAGAAAATATGCAGAGACAGGTAATTGCACCCTTCAGAGGTACGATATACATGGAACAAGCTATAGAGAATAAGGAATACTCTATATAGTTGACCATTGGAGGACGGAGGGGGGGTGGGGGGCAGGGGGACCGAGAGGACATATTCTCTTCTTTTTTTTTTTTTTTTTTTTTTTTTTTTCTTTTCCTCTTTTCTCTATCTTTCTTTCTTTATTTTTTATTCTTATTTTTATGATATAAGAAAATCCCAATTTCATCATGCAAACAAGGACTTAGTAACAATTAATGATCTCATAGAAATACCCTTCTCTTATTTTCTATTAATATATTTAGATACATGCAGCTAAATGTTTGGAGTAAGGTGTTTTTTTTTTTTTTTTTTATTTATGTACAAAAATATGATGATATGATATTATGACTAAATGTATCGTTTGCATTACATCTTTAGGGATACTTGAGGTATTTATGTTGTAGTATAATCTTCTTTCTGGCTCAATATACAGCATCTGAACTAATGTATGTATGACTATGTAATACATCGTGATACTGTTAACAATTGTATTGACTGTAATGTACTTATAAGGAATCCTGAGGTCTTTTTCTCGGTAATCCTTACTTGTCTTTGTTTAATGAAATGTTATGATGAACTGGATAATAAAGATATATTTAAAAAAAAAAAAAGAACATGCAATTTTAAGCAACTTTCTAATTTACTCCTATGATCAATTTTTATTCATTCTCTTGGTATCTTTATTTGAAAAAGCAGGAATGTAAGCATAGGAGCCGGACAATTTTTGGTTCAGCACCCTGGATAGCATTTGCTGATTGGTGGCTACATTTATATACCAATCAGTAAGCACTACCCAGGTGCTGAACCAAAAACGGGCCAGCTCCTAAGCTTACATTCTTGCTTTTTCAAATAAAGATACCAGGGGTTTACTGCCCCTTTAAAGGAAACCCAAAAATGATCTTTTATGATTCAGATAGCGCATACAGTTTTAAACAACTTTACAATTTTCTTCTATTATCTAATTTGCTGTGATCTATTGGTATCCTTTGTTGAAAAGCATACCCAAGTAGGCTCAGTAGCTGGGAGCTAGCTGCTGATTGGTGGCTGTAGATTATCATTGGCTTAACAATGTGTTCAACTAGCTCCCAGTAGTGCATTGTTGCTACTTCAACAAAGGATAACAAGAGAATGAAGTAATATTGATAACAGAAGTGAAATGGAAATTGTATACCCTATCTGAATCATGAAAGAATAAAAATTGGGTTTCATGTCCCTTTAACTGTGTCATTATTATGATAACATTAGAGGGCGTTGCTTTGCTTCATCTGTTAGACCGAGAACTTCCCCATAGGTTTAGATATTTCAGTGCACATCTTGCTGTGGCACTTTTAAAAATACATATAGCAGTGTTAAAGTGATGTAAATGTTAAAGGGACAATAAACATTAAAAATATTTTCAGATCATTGTACAGCATGTGCACACTCAATTACTACAATGGTAGCCTCACTTTCTGAAAATAAAGATTTCTTATAGTGATAAATTCCCTGTTAATATCCTCAAAACTGCACCACTGGATAATTCTTCAATCACAACTGGCTCCATCCTGCCATTCACTTTAATGCATCCTATTCCCGTGCTGGATAAAGCTGTTGGCTGTGTTATCCAATGTAGATAAGTACCAAACAGTAGACATTTTGCTACAAAATGACAGTGGCTAGCTATGTCTGCTCCTGTAAGAAAATCTTCAAAGTAAGACAAGGGGTGGGCTATTGAAAAACAGTTACAGCAGACAATGTGTTAATGCATTCAAAACATTTTCATACTCACTTAGTACGTTATTTATCCCAATACTGCAAGCAAATCTTGTAATGTGTATATAAACTGTTTAGTTGTACATAATGAAACAACTTTGCAAAATAGTTTCATTATTTATTTTGCCCCCTTTTCGGGACATTTAAAATTGAGCAATTTTAATTGTAAGAACTTGCACCCTGCTGACTTCTCAAGGCTAACCCTGTCACATATGTTTTCCTAATTGGCTTTATCAGATAACATCTGCAAAAAATTAATTTATATTAGATAGGCACCTCCAAATAAAGCAACTGGTGGGCGGAGTTTGGTTATTAAAAAATAATTGTAGCAAAAAGGATGTTAATTTGTTTTAAAAACATAAAGAATTGGCTGATATGTTAAGCAATAGCAACACAACAGTAATGTCTTGTAATTACATGGTGTTTACTGTCCCTTTAAAGGGACACTGTACTCTAAAAATTGTTTCCCCTTAATGTGTTCCAAATAACTTCTTATACTTACTACGGAGTATTAAATGTATGACAAAGTGTTTCCTTCATATTTATTTCTGTATTTTAAATGGCTGTTTTTCTCATTAAAACCATCGCCTAGGACATAACAATGGGCTGAACCTCCATGTTAAAGGGACAGTCTACTCCTGAATTTTTATTTTTTTAAAAGATAGAAAATTCCTTTATTACCCATTCCCCAGTTTTCATAACCAACACAATTTACTTTTTATCTCTGTGATTACCTTGTATTTAAGCCTCTGCAGACTGTCCCCTTATTTCAGGTCTTTTGACAGACTTGAATTTTAGGCAATCAGTGCAGGCTCATAAATTACTCCACGTTCGTGAGCACAATGTTATCTATAGGGAACACATGAACTAGCGCTGTCTATCTGTGAAACTTACACTGAGATAAGATGTGGCCTTAAAGGGTTTAGAAATTAGCATATGAGCCTACCTAGGTTTAGTTTTAAAGGTAAAAGTAATTTGGATTGTTGTTTAAAATTACATGCTTTATCTGAATCTTAAAAGTTTAATTTTGACTAGAGTGTCCCTTTAAGCAGGCCTGCCAATGTTATTTATATTAGGTATTGAAATGCTAAGTATGGCAGGGGGGGCGAAGTTTGAATAAACAGTTTTTCACATACAAATCTATCTCTTCCTCATACCCCCCATTAGGAGCTTAAATGGTGTTATTGTCTTCCCTTTACATAGCTTTTCTGCAGAGAACATTTTTGGTGACCACATTTTCATTGTAGGTGAGGATGCAATATGCAAAAGTGGCCATTCCAAATAACAGATAAAGGTAAAGTAGCTGTTTGCAAATAATTAAATACACTCCAGCGGTAAAATAGACCATTTGGAACACAAAGGGATACAAATTTGGCATACATTGTGCCTTTAAGTTTCCATAAAATTAAAATCCTGTTGTCCTTATCTCCTCTTTTGTGGCTAGCTAGGCAGAGTTGTACATGCGCTAATAAAGTAACAATCTCACAGGGGTTAATGTCCCTTTAAACATTGGGTGTTCAGTTATATTTTTTGTTTTTTTTAGAGGGGAATAAAATACTAGATACAAAATAGAAATTTTATACGCAGTGTTGTGTGTGTATGTGTGTGTGCACATGTTTGTGCATGTGTGAATGTGCGCATGCATGTGTGTGTGTGTATGTGTGAGGGTGTGCTTTTGTGCATATGCATGTGTGTGTTTTTGTTCAGTTATGTGTGTGCATATTTGTTGTATGCATGTGTATGTTTGTGTGCATGTAAGGATGTTTGTGTGTGTATGTTTTTGTGCATATGCAAGTGTTTGTGCACATGTGTATGGTTGTATATGTGGCTACCTGCAGATGTGTGTTTATGTGTGTATGTTTGCATGTTTGTGCATGTGTATGTATGTGTGCATGTGAGCATGTTTGCATGTGTATGTTTGCGTACATATGCATGTGTGTGTATCCATGTGTGTGTGCCCACTCCCATCTCCAAGACTTTGCACATGCTGCTCCTGTCCTCTGGAACTCTCTAACCCGCTCCATAAGACTGTCTCCATTCTTGTATAGCTTCAGAAGCTCCTTGAAAACCCACCTATTCAGAGAGGCTTACTATCACTCCTCCATCTCTCATCCTAACCAAACTAACAGATGAACTACCTGACTCACTGCTGCAACTACAACCGATGTGACAAGCTACCCCAACCTTATGTCTCTGCACCCTAAACCAGTAGACTGTGAGCTCTCTGGAGCAGGACCCTCTTCCTCCTGTATTAGATTTATTTAGTTTTATGTTTTGTATCTTATCACAAATCCTTGTCATTGTATACCCCTATCATTGTACCCAGTGCTAGGTAATTTGGCGGCACTATACATATAAATGATAATAATAATAATATATGTGCGTGTGCTCACACACGTGTTTGTGTATATGTTTGTATGGGCACATATGTGCATGTGTGTGTGTGTGTGTGTGTGTATATGTTTGTGTGTGTGTGTATGTTTGTGTGTGTGTGTATATGTTTGTGTGGGCACGTATGTGCATGTTTGTGTGTGTGTATATGTTTGTGTGTGTGTATATGTTTGTGTGTGTGTATATGTTTGTGTGGGCACGTATGTGCATGTTTGTGTGTGTGTGTATATGTTTGTGTGGGCACGTATGTGCATGTTTGTGTGTGTGTATATGTTTGTATGGGCACATATGTGCATGTGTGTGTGTGTGTATATGTTTGTGTGTGTGTGTGTGTGTATATGTTTGTGTGTGTGTGTGTGTATATGTTTGTATGGGCACATATGTGCATGTGTGTGTGTATATGTTTGTGTGTGTGTATATGTTTGTGTGTGTGTGTATATGTTTGTGTGTGTGTATATGTGTTTGTGTGTGTGTGTATATGTTTGTATGGGCACATATGTGCATGTGTGTGTGTATATGTTTGTGTGTGTGTGTGTATATGTTTGTGTGTTTGTGTATATGTTTGTGTGTGTATATGTTTGTGTGTGTGTATATATGTTTGTGTGTGTGTATATGTTTGTTAGTGTGTGTATATGTTTGTGTGTGTGTGTGTATATGTTTGTGTGTGTGTATATATGTTTGTATGGGCACATATGTGCATGTGTGTGTATATGTTTGTGTGTGTGTATATGTTTGTGTGTGTATACATTTGTGTGTGTGTGTATATGTTTGTGTGTGTGTATATGTTTGTGTGTGTGTATATGTTTGTGTGTGTGTGTATATGTTTGTGTGTGTGTATATGTTTGTGTGTGTGTGTATATGTTTGTGTGTGTGTATATGTTTGTGTGTGTGTGTATGTTTGTGTGTGTGTGTGTATATGTTTGTATGGGCACATATGTGCATGTGTGTGTGTATATGTTTGTGTGTGTGTATATGTTTGTGTGTGTGTGTATATGTTTGTGTGGGGACGTATGTGCATGTTTGTGTGTGTGTATATGTTTGTGTGTGTATATATGTTTGTGTGTGTGTGTATATGTTTGTATGTGTATATATGTTTGTGTGTGTGTATATGTTTGTATGTGTATATATGTTTGTGTGTGTGTGTATATGTTTGTATGTGTATATATGTTTGTGTGTGTGTGTATATGTTTGTGTGTGTGTGTGTATATGTTTGTGTGGGGACGTATGTGCATGTTTGTGTGTGTGTATATGTTTGTGTGTGTATATATGTTTGTGTGTGTGTGTATATGTTTGTATGTGTATATATGTTTGTGTGTGTGTGTATATGTTTGTGTGTGTATATATGTTTGTGTGTGTGTGTGTATATGTTTGTATGTGTATATATGTTTGTGTGTGTGTGTATATGTTTGTATGTGTATATATGTTTGTGTGTGTGTGTATATGTTTGTGTGTGTATATATGTTTGTGTGTGTGTGTGTATATGTTTGTATGGGCACATATGTGCATGTGTGTGTGTGTATATGTTTGTGTGTGTGTATATGTTTGTGTGTGTGTATATATGTTTGTGTGTGTGTATATGTTTGTGTGGGCACGTATGTGCATGTTTGTGTGCGTGTATATGTTTGTGTGGACACGTATGTGCATGTTTGTGTGTGTGTGAATCCAAATGCATTCTTGTACCAAAAAATATATCCTCACACACAAACAGCATGAGGGTGCCGAGAATGTAGGTACAGATGTGTATGTCTCACTGTGCAGCACAGCACGCAGAAACTCTGAAAAACGAATATAATGTAAGTACCTTGACCAGCTCCCGTCCATGATTATATCTTCAGAAAAAAAGGAATTGGGAAGTTTATCAATTTTGTCACCTACTTTATATGCCCCACACTGCCCCCACCCCCAATGGATTTGTGTAAGAGTTACGTGAGAGAAGTATTGGTAAATAGCATTATAGGAAACTGGTTACAAAAAAAAAAGCGTTTTCAGGAAAAAGAGTAAGTGGACACAGCTAAGCAATATTAACGTTTTCTAACTTTAAATAAAATTTGAAAATAATTCAGTTAGAGATATGAAATCCAAATTTGTTTTCACGAATCAGCTAGAGCATGTGATTTAAAAAAAAACAACCTAATTTACTTCTGTTATGAATTTTTATTAGTTCTCTTGGTATTTTTTGTTGAAAAGCAGGGACATATCCTTAGGAGCCGGCCCATTTCAGTTTTGCAAGAATGTTATCTATTTGCTAGAACACTGGATGGCAGCACTACTGCAATGTAGTGCTCCATCTGCTTACCTAGGTATCTCTTCAACAAAGAATATCAAGGGAACAAAGCAAATTTGATAATAGAAGTACATTGGAAACTTTTTTAAATGGTTTGCTCTGTCCGAATCACAAAAGAACATTTTAGGATTTCAAATCCATTTAAGGTTTTACATTTAGATCAAGAAATCCACAGAAACATGGACACAGATTTGGACAGCAGTTAGAATACATGTTAAAAAAAGAGAATTTTCCAATGTGTTAGAGCACTATATTGTTGAACTATTGGTTGATTATAACTATGGCTGCGTTTACATGGTTGTTGATAATCGGTAGTGGTAAAGAGCAAAAATGATCACTTCATATACGCACAGTTTACATACTTCCGTATTCTGTTTTACCAGCTTGCAAAAAACTCGGCAGGTAGTATTCATTGCATTTTATAACAACATAAACAGAGCGCATCTCCGATTCACAGTAAAAATATTTATTAAAATGAATACTCTGCTTCCATATGCACTTTCTTAGAAGCAATGTAAATATTATCCCTTCAGACAAACAAAGGAGCACTCTACGGTAGCCCCTCTTATGTTGCCAAACGGTAAATCCCAAGTGAACCTTGGTATCCTTTCACCATCTGCTGGGTAATGACATTTGCTACTCCTAGTTACAGTCCTTATGAGGTACAATCTATACACCCGCTCTGTTTATGTTGTTATAGACCTTTGATGTGTCGAGGAGGAGAGAAAACACTCTGGCTTTACGAATAGCATCACCTTCCGAAGAGGCTCTTTAATTGTCAACAGTGATTGATTTTCATTGCCCGTTATTTATGGACATGATGATCTACCGTATATAATAAGGATTTTAAGATATTTTAAGTGCAAGACTTTTTCTCAAGTGGAATTTTCCCTACATTATCTTTTATGTTGATAATACTTTTTTGGTTGCAAAGGGATCTTGGCAAGTAGCAGTCATTCAAGTAGGCATTATATTGTTAAAGAATTTTGCTGTTTAGTAATATTGTTGATAATTCACTACATTGATATTGTGCTAATCAAGGCCGGATTGGCCTACCAAGATACCAGGGGGCATATTTATCAATGTGCCAGCGGACATGATACGAAGTAGCGTATCATGTCCGCTGCACATCGATAAATGCCAATTGTGAGCGAGGGTGGAAGTCTTGGTGAGTTCCCACGCTTTTTTTTTATAGGACTTGACCCCTGCCTATAACTGTAATTGGCTTAGATAGTAACAATTTAGATGCATGGGTTTGAGAGATTTGCTAAATATCGGTAGTTTGAAACGTTTTTCTTGTTAATTTTTACCTTTTTTAAAGTGTACATTAATGTGTTAAATGGTTTAATATGTCTTCTTATAACATTTTAGCACACAATTGCTCACATCCTTGTGCCTTACTGTCTGCTCATGTAAGACATAATTTTTGTCCAAAATTTCACAGTGTAAACTTGGTGCAAATTATTGTTTATTGGTTCACATTGATGTCAATGGGTGTCGATTATACTAAACCACTTTTGATTTTTAGGGGCCGATTTATCAAAGTGTCAATCTAAACACATTCGCTGCGGTCAAAATATGCTCGCCAGACTTCGCTGATGCGAATCTACATTCAACGGTTTTAGTTATCAACACATCTGTCAAATACACGTGCGTCAAGTCCAGTGCGAATAGCATCGGACAGTTGATAAATAAGAGGCATCAATGTTGCGGATATCCTTATTTATCAAATCATCTACCTTGAATGTCCATCATTTTTGTCTTTTTTTTCCAACTTTATTGATACCATTTTATTCCTGTCCATGAATAAGCACATATCTCTAAAGCTAAATTTATTTTTCATCGAATATATGTTTTTTTTTATATAAATTAATGTGTATTTATATTTCTAAAAATCATTATATGCTTACCTCATCTCCTTTATTTTTTTTTAAGGCTCATTAATTCTAGAATGAGTACATATATCTTTGCACATACTTGTGTGTGTGTGTGTGTGTGTATATATATATATATATATATATATATATATATATATATATATATATATATATATATATATATATATATAAGCATCCAAGAAAAAAAAGCACTCACCAGGTCTTTATAGCAATAACAACTTTAATCTGTGACGTTTCGGGGTTGCCCCCGTCTTCAGACAGCTAATTAGTTGTCTGAAGACGGGGGCAACCCCGAAACGTCACAGATTAAAGTTGTTATTGCTATAAAGACCCGGTGAGTGCTTTTTTTCTTGGATGCTTGTATTACAATTTTAAAGCACCCCGGGCAGGCTGAATTTCATGATTGTGTTACCGTGAGTGCCTCTACCCCTTTGGATAATATATATATATATATACATATATATATATATATATATATATATATATATATATGTATATGTTTAAAGTAACCATTTTAATGTGGAACGTTTTCGGGGGTTTAACACCCCTTAATTAGCATGCTGATGAAGGGGTGTTAAACCCCGAAAACGTTCCACATTAAAATTATTGTTGAAAAGACCTGTGAGTGCATATCTGGTTACTTTATGCTATCACATCCCTGCACCCAGGCTGCTGACGAATGGTGGGCTAAACTGGAATTTGTTAAGTATGTATATGTTTATATATGTATACTGTATATATGTGTGTTATGTCTGTAATTTTTTTCAAACATATTTATATGTCCCTCAATTTTTTTTTAACCAATGGTGTCTTTCATATCTGTGTTTATTTATACTACTATTTGTACATAGTGTAAATATATTAGTATTCTGAGCAAGATTAATTGCAAATATAACATGTAATGTGAAGCATTACTCATTTAATATTTAAATTTCAAATAATGTTAGTTCAGAGCTTAAAGGGACATCAAACTCATATGTGTAATTTCATTATGCAGATAGAGAAGACAATCTCAAGCAACATTATACTTTTTACTTTAAGTATTCTTCAGATATTTTTTTTTTTTGTAGAAATAGCAATGCAGATGTGCAAGCCAATCACACGAGTCATCTATGTGCAGCCATCAATCAGCAGCTACATAGTATATTCACATATGCTCATCATCAAAGGATAGCAAAAGAATGAAGATAATTGTAATATATTTTTGAAAAAAATTGCATGCTATTTATACATCATTCAACATATATTTCGTTTTTCATGTCCCTTGAAGATAATACTTAAAGTAATACAGGTACACAATTTAATGATTTTTTTTTTATATACATTTATTTTTTAAATCAAACATTTTAAAGATAATAAAAACAAGTAATATGAAAATAAAAAAAATAAAAAAAAAGATGAAGTGCATAGCCACAACCACATTGTCCCAGGCCTCTTCTAGTTGCTGGGTTGCCACACTGGGATCAGTCTGGGTTCCCTGATCTGCATCAATAAAAACACCAAATAAAATATGTTTTACAAAATCACTATCAATATACATTAAAACATAATATGATATTTTCTTACATTCTCTCCTAGCCACTTCCAGTTCTGCCATCGCTGGAGAGACGGCAGGGGCAGTATCCTCCATAATTGGTTGAGCAGCTGTCACAGTGGAAGCAAAAAACACAAATCATTGTTAGGTTGAGGAATATGTGACAAGGCCTATATTATACACATCATTGTTGTAGACTGTTATGACCACATGATGAATAACTCGTACAAACATTTGTATTCAAACAGACAATTCATTACATTCACCAGCAGCATGAGTTACCTTTTTTAAAACTCCCTTTGTAATGTTAAAGACTGCAAATATTGTGTTAGAATTGAAAATTACTTTGGATATTATCAGGGACCTCTGATTGGCTCCCTGACTCATCTTCCAACCCAGGCTCATGTAACAGGCTCAAAGGTACAGGAGGAGAGGAGACATTGCTCACAGGCGTTGTCACACGAATTGGCCTGACATAGCGTGGAATCCTCCCTCTTATTCTTGTCAAATCTGTCAACATATAAAAATGTATGTCAACATTAGATCCATGGACTATGTTTTCTTATGTGTAATGTATCTGCAGCCTTAATGCATGGAGCTTTTATTATTCTGCTGAAAAAAAACTTTTTAAAATTATATATATATAAATGTATAATATACTGTATATACAGTGGGGCAAAAAAGTATTTAGTAAGCCACCAATTGTGCAAGTTCTCCCACTTAAGAAGATGAGAGAGGCCTGTAATTTTCATCATAGGTATACCTCAACTATGAGAGACAAAATGTGGAAACAAATCCAGACAATCAAATTGTCTTATTTGGAAATAATTTATTTGCATATTATGGTGGAAAATAAGTATTTGGTAACCTACAAACAAGCAAGATTTCTGGCTCTCACAGACCTGTATCTTCTTCTTTAAGAGGCTCCTCTGTCCTCCACTCATTACCTGTATTAATGGCACATGTTTGAACTTGTTATCAGTATAAAAGACACCTGTCCACAACCTCAAACAGTCACACTCCAAACTCCACTATGATGAAGACCAAAGAGCTGTCGAAGGACACCAGAAAGAAAATTGTAGACCTGCACTAGGCTGGGAAGACTGAATCTGCAATAGGCAAGCAGCTTGGTGTAAAGAAATCAACTGTGGGAGCAATAATTAGAAAATGGAAGACATACAAGACCACTGATAATCTCCCTCGATCTGGGGCTCCACACAAGATCTCACCCCGTGGGGTCAAAATGATCACAAGAACGGTGAGCAAACATCCCAGAACCACACGGGGGACCTAGTGAATGACCTGCAGAGAGCTGGGACCAACATAACAAAGGCTACCATCAGTAAAACACTACGCCGCCAGGGACTCAGATCCTGTAGGGCCAGACATGTCCCCCTGCTTAAGCCAGTACATGTCTGGGCCCATCTGAAGTATGCTAGAGAGCATTTGGATGATCCAGAAGTGGATTGGGAGAATGTCATATGGTCAGATGAAACCAAAGTAGAACTCTTTGGTAGAAACACAACTCGTCATGTTTGGAGGAGAGAGAAAGCTGAGTTGCAACCAAAGAACACCATACCTACTGTAAAGCATGGGGGTGACACCATCATGCTTTGGGGCTATTTCTCTGCAAAGGGAACAGGACGACTGATCCGTGTACATGAAAGAATGAATGGGGCCATGTATCGTGAGATTTTGAGTGCAAACCTCCTTCCATCAGCAAGGGCATTGAAGATGAAATGTGGCTGGGTCTTTCAGCATGACAATGATCCCAAACACACCGCCCGGGCAAAGAAAGAGTGGCTTCGTAAGAAGTATTTCAAGGTCCTGAAGTGGCCTAGCCAGTCTCCAGATCTCAACCCCATAGAAAACCTTTGGAGGGAGTTGAAATTTTGTGTTGCCCAGCAACAGCCCCAAAACATCACTGCTCTAGAGGAGATCTGCATGCAGGAATGGGCCAACATACCAGCAACAGTGTGTGACAACCTTGTGAAGACTTACAGAAAACGTTTGACCTCTGTCATTGCCAACAAAGGATATATAACAAAGTATTGAGATTAACTTTTGATACTGACCAAATACTTATTTTCCACCATAATTTGCAAATAAATTATTTCCAAATCACACAATGTGATTGTCTGGATTTGTTTCCACATTTTGTCTCTCATAGTTGAGGTATACCTATGATGAAAATTACAGGCCTCTCTCATCTTCTTAAGTAGGAGAACTTGCACAATTGGTGGCTGACTAAATACTTTTTTGCCCCACTGTATATATATATTTTTTGTAACCTTTCAGTTTAAGATTAAATTGAATCAAACATCATTTGTAATAACAAATGAGTAATAATGTTGACTTCACAAACTATATAATTGTAAGAAATTTTTGGTTTATGTTCATGTGTCAACCATTTGGGCATGAAGTGAAAGTGACAGCCATTATATGTGGACACATAACATTCTGACAATGCTGTTTGTCTCAATTTATAAAAAATATATCTATTGTTATATTATTATGATTAAAATCATTGTAAAAAATGTTAGACAAAGTGTGGCCTTATGTTATCATCAATGTTTTTCTTTAATACTAATTTCACATATTAAAACTTTCAAAGTATAACACACAATGTATAAAATGGCACTTACAAGTTCGGATTAGTTACCTGATGTACTTCTAATATTGTTTCTGATGTTGTTTTAGGTTACTGAAACGACGCAGACACTGTCTTTGCGTCCTTTTTATACCAGATACCCGGTACATAAGGCGCATAATCTTATACACAATATGATCTCTGGTTTCCTGCACCACCTTACAAACTCCTACGATGCGTTTGGGGAAATACTTGTCCATGCCGTCGACAAGGATGACAAGTTCCCCAGTTGTAAATGCAGGTGGACGCACCATAATTGCAAATATTCTCCAATAATAAAAATAATATCTGCAACACCAATGACACAAGTATAGAGCAATTTGATTGGATGTTGAGAGTAGAAAAACTATATTAAATTCAGATTGACTGATTTCATTAATCATGTGGGTTAATAATTTCCCAATAAAAAGGTGGTTTAAAATTTAGTAATTTGTGGGTTGTTTAGGAGTTTGTGTTCTATTGCGTCTAATTTGGTGAAAATTATTGTGGCAAAGTTGGAGATTTTGGTATGGCATCTGCTCAGGAGAGTGGGAAGACCAAATTCGGTCATAATGTTTAGTTTAATTTCCAGCAGAATAATGTTCTAGTTAGGACGGTTCTGCAACATTGCGATTTTCTTTTTGGGAATAAAGCCCAAAAGACATCCTTGTCGTGGGAAAAATTAGATCTGGAGAAGCATAAGCGACAATGTTTCTGCCAAGGGATTTTCTAAATCGGAACATTGTCGCAAACGCTTCTCCGATATTAAGAGAATCCTGAAGTCCAAGTTGGCCAAGGAAAAAAGGTCGGCACCTACTACAGGTGGTAGGGGCCCATATGTTGCCGAATTTTCAACGTATGAAAACATGCTAATGGAGAAGTTGGGGACTAGGTCGAACACGATACAGACGAGTTAGCAGGTATTAAACTTGTATTATGTGCATTAATCATGTCAGATATTTTATTTTTTATTTTAAAAATGAAGTTAGCCACTTTGTTTTGTTATCTAAATATATTATGCAATGCATTTATTTCTGATTTATGCCTATATGTTTTACAGCATCTACTAATGCTGCTGCCACACAGGCATAACCTAGAGCACCTGCAACAGTTGAGTCAGTGATTATCCTAACAGAGCCCAGTCACAGTTTCTCATCTGTGAACAAACAGCCTGATTTCATGTGCAGCACTCCTGAACTGGGTGTGTGTCAAACAACAGGTATATCTGTTAATGTAATCTTTACTCTAATTGAACTGCTATCTTCCATATTAATTTAATTAGATTTTTAACATTAAAGTCTAATTAAATAACACTGTTATATTACATTGATTTGACAATCTGTGATTGACTAGTAGCTTAACCTCTGCAAACACCCCCTTTATCACAGATTTGTTAATGCATTTTACATTTTATAAACATTATATTAATAGAACATTTTTAAATATGCAAAGCTGATTAATGGTTAGTCAATGCTTTTATATACCTTTCTAAAACATACAAAAGTTGTCTGTCACGGCAACATACATATAATAGACTATTTGGAGATTAGTGAGAGGAGCAAACATTCACCTAGATTACGAGTTTTGTGCTAAACAGGGTGCAAAACGGGTGCAAAACTCGTAATGGCAGCGCTATGCAAAGTGAAATAACGCAAAAGTTGCGTTATTTCACTTTGCATAGCGCTGCCATTACGAGTTTCTAAAAAATCTCCTTGTGCATGCGATATGGTAGCGTTAAGCTCTATACCGCACAAAATCCAAGGGCTGATTTGACGTGTTCGTGTATGCTTTCCCAATAGACATCAATGGGGAGAGAGTGTTAGAAAAAAAACTAATACCTGAAGCACTGAATGAAAAGCTCTGTAACGCAACCCCATGTATGTCTAAGGGGAAAAAAGTTAAGTTTAAACCTAACACCCTAACATAAATCCCAAGTCTTAACACCCCTAATCTGCCGCCCCAGACATAGCCGACACCAAAATAAAGTTATTAACCCCTAATCTGCCGCTCTCGACATCGCCGCCACTAATAAAAGTTATTAACCCCTATTCCGCTGCTCCCCGACATCGCCGCCACTAATAAAAGTTATTAACCCCTATTCTGCCGCTCCTCGACAAAGCTGCCACTAAATTAAACTATTAACCCCTACACTTAGCAACCCCCTAACTTTATATTAAAATATCCCTATCTTAAAATAAATAAAAACTTACCTGGGAAATTAAAAAAATATATATAAATTAACCTAACATAACTATTATACTAAACTATTATACTAAAATTAAAATAACTACCAATTAAAAAAACTAAATTACACATTTAAAAAAACTAACACTACTAAAAAAAATTAAGTCTAAAATTACAAAAAATAAAAAATACGAAAATACGAAAAATAACAACACTAAATTACGAAAAATAACAAGCAACATTATCAAAAATAAAAACAATTACACCTAATCTAATAGCCCTATAAAAATAAAAAAGCCCCCCCAAAATAAAAAACCCTAGCCTACAATAAACTACCAATAGCTCTTAAAAGGGCCTTTTGTAGGGCATTGCCCTAAAGAAATCAGCTCTTTTACCTGGAAAAGTACAAAGACCCCCCAACAGTAAGACCCACCACCCAACCAATCCCTCAAAATAAAAAACCTAACTCTAACAAAAATCTCTTTTACATTGCCCTGAAGAGGGCATTCAGCTCTTTTACCTAAAGCTCAAAAACCTAAAAAAAACCCTAAAAATTAAGTTTTTGCGTGGGATTTTCTTAATGCCAGTATTATAGATTGTGCGGTGAGGCTAAAATGCTTGCATTACAGCTTATATCGGCACAATCCATACCGCCTCCGCCATCTGAAATCAGTAGTTATGGATTTTGTGCAATAAAAATGTTTCACAAATCTCATAACTAAACTGTTACAAAGTACACTTACACCCATAAACTACCTATTAACCCCTAACCCGCCACCCTCCCGCATCGTAAACACTATCTAAAACGTATTAACCACTAATCTGCCGTTCCCCCGCCACCGCCGCCACTAACTAAACCTATTAACCCCTAAACCGCTAGCCCCCCACATAGCCACTACTAAATAAACCTATTAACCCCTAAACTGATGCCCCCCACATCGCCACTAATAAATTAAACTATTAACCCCTAAACCTATCACCCCCTAACTTTAAAAATAAAATTACAATATCCCTATATTAAAATAAATAAAAGCATACCTGTGAAATTAAAAAAAAAATAAGTTTAAACTAACAATTAACCTAACATAACTATTATACTAAAATTAAAATAACTATTAAAAAACTAAATTACACATTTAAAAAGAAAAACTAACACTACTAAAAATATTTAAGTTTAAAATTACAAAAAATAAATAAATACTAAAATACGATAAATAACAAACACTAAATTACGAAAAATAACAAATGAAATTATCAAAAATAAAAACAATTACACCTATTCTATTTAATTTCACAGGTATGTTTTTATTTATTTTAATATAGGGATATTGTAATTTTAATTTAAAGTTAGGTGGTGATAGGTTTAGGGGTTAATAGTTTAATTTATTAGTGGTGATGTGGGGGTGCAGCAGTTTAGGGGTTAATAGGTTTATAAGAGTCTTGATAAAGGCCTACAAATTTGGCCAAAACGAGTTGACAAGCAGCTGGTAAGCTCTTTTATAATCTTTTATTATTAGCTTGGACATTTTGCACATTATTTTATATCTTTACAGGACACCACATTAAGAAAAACAAAGGGACCATTAGGATTCAACAGGATCACCATAACGGAACTTCTCACCACCAGGAAACAAACAAGTTTGTTTTTTCATTAAACTGTGACTTTTTATTTGGATTGCAAAGTTCACCACAATTGTCAAATTTTCACTTGGATTGTGACATTCACAACAGTTTGGATTTTATTTTTTCATATTTTATTATTTTTTACAATTTAATTTTTTCACATATTTTTTTACAATTTCATTTTTTCACATTTTTTATTTATTTTTTCTAATTTTTCACATATTTTTGTACTTGTTTATATCTACCCCACATGCACATGCATTTCTTTGCTTTTTCACACTGAGCGGTTCACACACCAGCTCACTTGGGCCTAGATTTGGAGTTCGGCGGTAAAAGGGCTGTTAACGCTCCGCAGGCTTTTTTCTGGCTGCACCATAAATTTAACTCTGGTATCGAGAGTTTAAACAAATGCTGCGTTAGGCTCCAAAAAAGGAGCGTAGAGCATTTTTACCGCAAATGCAACTCTCGATACCAGAGTTGCTTACGGACGCGGCCGGCCTCAAAAACGTGCTCGTGCACGATTCTCCCATAGGAAACAATGGGGCTGTTTGAGCTGAAAAAAAACCTAACACCTGCAAAAAAGCAGCGTTCAGCTCCTAACGCAGCCCCATTGTTTCCTATGGGGAAACACTTCCTACGTCTGCACCTAACACCCTAACATGTACCCCGAGTCTAAACACCCTAACCTTACACTTATTAACCCCTAATCTGCCGCCCCCGCTATCGCTGACCCCTGCATATTATTTTTAACCCCTAATCTGCCGCTCCGTAAACCGCCGCAACCTACGTTATCCCTATGTACCCCTAATCTGCTGCCCTAACATCGCCGACCCCTATATTATATTTATTAACCCCTAATCTGCCCCCCTCAACGTCGCCGACACCTGCCTACACTTATTAACTCCTAATCTGCCGAGCGGACCTGAGCGCTACTATAATAAAGTTATTAACCCCTAATTCGCCTCACTAACCCTATCATAAATAGTATTAACCCCTAATCTGCCCTCCCTAACATCGCCGACACCTACCTTCAATTATTAACCCCTAATCTGCTGACCGGAACTCACCGCTATTCTAATAAATGGATTAACCCCTAAAGCTAAGTCTAACCCTAACACTAACACCCCCCTAAGTTAAATATAATTTACATCTAACGAAATAAATTAACTCTTATTAAATAACTTATTCCTATTTAAAGCTAAATACTTACCTGTAAAATAAATCCTAATATAGCTACAATATAAATTATAATTATATTATAGCTATTTTAGGATTAATATTTATTTTACAGGCAACTTTTTAATTATTTTAACCAGGTACAATAGCTATTAAATAGTTAAGAACTATTTAATAGTTACCTAGTTAAAATAATAACAAATTTACCTGTAAAATAAATCCTAACCTAAGATATAATTAAACCTAACACTACCCTATCAATAAATTAATTAAATAAACTACCTACAATTACCTACAATTAACCTAACACTACACTATCAATACATTAATTAAACACAATTCCTACAAATAAATACAATTAAATAAACTAGCTAAAGTACAAAAAATAAAAAAGAACTAAGTTACAAAAAATAATAAAATATTTACAAACATAAGAAAAATATTACAACAATTTTAAACTAATTACACCTACTCTAAGCCCCCTAATAAAATAACAAAGACCCCCAAAATAAAAAATTCCCTACCCTATTCTAAATTAAAAAAGTTACAAGCTCTTTTACCTTACCAGCCCTGAACAGGGCCCTTTGCGGGGCATGCCCCAAGGATTTCAGCTCTTTTGCCTGTAAAAAAAAACATACCATACCCCCCCCAACATTACAACCCACCACCCACATACCCCTAATCTAACCCAAACCCCCCTTAAATAAACCTAACACTAAGCCCCTGAAGATCTTCCTACCTTGTCTTCACCATACCAGGTTCACCGATCCGTCCTGGCTCCAACATCTTCATCCAACCCAAGCGGGGGTTGGCGATCCATCATCCGGTGCTGAAGAGGTCCAGAAGAGGCTCCAAAGTCTTCCTCCTATCCGGCAAGAAGAGGACATCCGGACCGGCAAACATCTTCTCCAAGCGGCATCTTCAATCTTCTTCCATCCGGTGCGGAGCGGGTCCATCTTGAAGCAGGCGACGCGGATCCATCCTCTTCTTCCGTTGTCTCCCGACGAATGACGGTTCCTTTAAGGGACGTCATCCAAGATGGCGTCCCTCGAATTCCGATTGGCTGATAGGAGTCTATCAGCCAATCGGAATTAAGGTAGGAATTTTCTGATTGGCTGATGGAATCAGCCAATCAGAATCAAGTTCAATCCGATTGGCTGATCCAATCAGCCAATCAGATTGAGCTCGCATTCTTTTGGCTGTTCCGATCAGCCAATAGAATGCGAGCTCAATCTGATTGGCTGATTATATCAGCCAATCGGATTGAACTTGATTCTGATTGGCTGATTCCATCAGCCAATCAGAAAATTCCTACCTTAATTCCGATTGGCTGATAGAATCCTATCAGCCAATCGGAATTCGAGGGACGCCATCTTGGATGACGTCCCTTAAAGGAACCGTCATTCGTCGGGAGACAACGGAAGAAGAGGATGGATCCGCGTCGCCTGCTTCAAGATGGACCCGCTCCGCACCGGATGGAAGAAGATTGAAGATGCCGCTTGGAGAAGATGTTTGCCGGTCCGGATGTCCTCTTCTTGCCGGATAGGAGGAAGACTTTGGAGCCTCTTCTGGACCTCTTCAGCACCGGATGATGGATCGCCAACCCCCGCTTGGGTTGGATGAAGATGTTGGAGCCAGGACGGATCGGTGAACCTGGTATTGTGAAGACAAGGTAGGAAGATCTTCAGGGGCTTAGTGTTAGGTTTATTTAAGGGGGGTTTGGGTTAGATTAGGGGTATGTGGGTGGTGGGTTGTAATGTTGGGGGGGGGGGGGTATTGTATTTATTCTTTTACAGGCAAAAGAGCTGAAATTCTTGGGGCATGCCCCGCAAAGGGCCCTGTTCAGGGCTGGTAAGGTAAAAGAGCTTGTAACTTTTTTAATTTAGAATAGGGTAGGGAATTTTTTATTTTGGGGGGCTTTGTTATTTTATTAGGGGGCTTAGAGTAGGTGTAATTAGTTTAAAATTGTTGTAATATTTTTCTTATGTTTGTAAATATTTTTTTATTTTTTGTAACTTAGTTCTTTTTTATTTTTTGTACTTTAGTTAGTTTATTTAATTGTATTTATTTGTAGCAATTGTGTTTAATTAATTTATTGATAGTGTAGTGTTAGGTTAATTGTAGGTAATTGTAGGTAGTTTATTTAATTATTTTATTGATAGGGTAGTGTTAGGTTTAATTATATCTTAGGTTAGGATTTATTTTACAGGTAAATTTGTTATTATTTTAACTAGGTAGCTATTAAATAGTTCTTAACTATTTAATAGCTATTGTACCTAGTTAAAATAAATACCAAGTTGCCTGTAAAATAAATATTAATCCTAAAATAGCTATAATATAATTATAATTTATATTGTAGCTATATTAGGGTTTATTTTACAGGTAAGTATTTAGCTTTAAATAGGAATCATTTATTTAATAAGAGTTAATTAATTTCGTTAGATGTAAATTATATTTAACTTAGGGGGGTGTTAGTGTTAGGGTTAGACTTAGCTTTAGGGGTTAATACATTTATTAGAATAGCGGTGAGCTCCGGTCGTCAGATTAGGGGTTAATAATTGATGTTAGGTGTCGGCGATGTTAGGGAGGGCAGATTAGGGGTTAATACTATTTATGATAGGGTTAGTGAGGCGGGTTAGGGGTTAATAACTTTATTATAGTAGCGCTCAGGTCCGCTCGGCAGATTAGGGGTTAATAAGTGTAGGCAGGTGTCGGCGACGTTGAGGGGGGCAGATTAGGGGTTAATAAATATAATATAGGGGTCGGCGGTGTTAGGGGTAGCAGATTAGGGGTACATAGGGATAACGTAGGTGGCGGCGCTTTGCGGTCGGAAGATTAGGGGTTAATTATTTTAAGTAGCTGGCGGCGACGTTGTGGGGGGCAGGTTAGGGGTTAATAAATGTAATACAGGGGTCGGCGGGGTTAGGGGCAGCAGATTAGGGGTACATAAGTATAACGTAGGTGGCGGTCGGCAGATTAGGGGTTAAAAATTTAAATTGAGTGGCGGCGATGTGGGGGGAGCTCGGTTTAGGGGTACATAGGTAGTTTATGGGTGTTAGTGTACTTTAGGGTACAGTAGTTAAGAGCTTTATGAACCGGCGTTAGCCAGAAAGCACTTAACTCCTGCTATTTTCAGGCGGCTGGAATCTTGTCGTTAGAGCTCTAACGCTCACTTCAGAAACGACTCTAAATACCAGCGTTAGAAAGATCCCATTGAAAAGATAGGATACGCAATTGACGTAAGGGGATCTGCGGTATGGAAAAGTTGCGGCTGAAAAGTGAGCGTTAGACCCTTTAATCACTGACTCCAAATACCAGCGGGCGGCCAAAACCAGCGTTAGGAGCCTCTAACGCTGGTTTTGACGGCTACCGCCGAACTCCAAATCTAGGCCTTGGTCAGCAGCACCAAAACCCAAGTTTCACCACCACATGATTTACATTGTTTCATATTGAGGTCCAAATTGGATGTAGAGTACAACTTGAATACTATTTTAATGTTCTAACATTGTTTTAAACTTGAAGCCTATAATCAGATGGTCTAGCACCATTAATTTAAGCATTTTTAATTATAATTTTACTTGTTGTTATGTGGACCCACAATTGTACTGTCTGTAATAAACAGTTTTCACACTCTAATAGACACCTCACCTTGCCTTGTTTGCGCTTTGAACACATCATACTCAGATTTCACTCCATTGGCTGGCTAGGTAGCCTTTGTTTAAAGCTATAGGTGACAACACTCAGGCGCTATATCCTACACTTCCAGTATTTGTAAGGGTACTTTGTAACAGTTTAGTTATGAGATTTGTGAAACATTTTTATTGCACAAAATCCATAACTACTGCTTTCAGATGGCGGTATGGATCGTGTTGATATAAGCTGTAACGCAAGCATTTTAGCCTCACTGCACAATCTGTAATACCGGGGCTATGAAAATCCCACGAAAAAATGTAATTTTCTGAGTGTGGGATTGACGTTGCGTTAAAGGCTAAAATGCTTGCGGTATAGCTATACCAACATGACTCATAATGTCTGCGTTACTGTTTTTACGCTAAAATTGACATTTTTTCTGCATTAAAACCGTAACGCACAACTCGTAATCTAGGTGATTATCAAGTGTGCCATATAGTTAATCTTGTGGTGTTGCATGTAAAGAGTTAATTAGTAATTAGAAGCAATGCAAGTTTAAAAGAGAAAAGGGTGTGGTTTAGTCATTCTAAAGTTAAATAGCAAACTAAAATGATTGAAAAACAATTAAAGGGACAGGAAACACACAACATTTTTTCAGGCTTTGGATAGAGCATACAATTTAAACAACTTTATAATTTACTTCTATTGTCATATTTGCTTAATTATCGTGTCATCCTTTGCTGAATGAAAAGCATTGCAATACTGGCAGCTATCTGTACACATATACACCGAGATTACGAGTTTTGCGGTAACAGGGGTGCGTTGCTAACGAGCATTTTTTTTTTCACCACTCACTTAAGACAACGCTGGTATTATGGGGTTTTTTAAACCCGGCGTTAGCCGCAAAAAGGTGAGCGTAGAGCAAAATTTAGCTCCACATCTCACCTCAATACCAGCGTTGCTTACGGTAGCGGTGAGCTGCCAAAACGTGCTCGTGCACAATTTCCCCATAGGAATCAATGGGGCAGAATCGGCTAAAAAAAACCCTAACACCTGCAAAATAGCAGCGTTCAGCTTCTAACGCAGCCCCATTGATTCCTATGGGGAAATAAAAGTTATGTCTACACCTAACACTCTAACATGAACCCCAAGTCTAAACACCCCTAATATTACACTTATTAACCCCTAATCTGCCACCCCCGACATCGCCGACACCTACATTATATTATTAACACCGGACACCGCTGCCACCTACATTATCCCTATGAACCCCTAATCTGCCACCCCCAACATCGCCGCCACTATAATAAATATATTAACCCCAAAACCTAACCCTAACCCTAACCCCTCCTAACTTAAATATAATTTAAAACAATCTAAATAAAATTACTACAATGAAATAAATAATTCCTATTTGAAACTAAATACTTATCTATAAAATAAACCCTAAGCTAGCTACAATATAACTAATAGTTACATTGTATCTAGATTAGGGTTTATTTTTATTTTACAGGCAACTTTGTATTTATTTTAACTAGGTACAATAGTTATTAAACAGCTATTAACTATTTAATAACTACCTAGCTAAAATAAATACAAAAGTACCTGTAAAATAAATCCTAACCTAAATGGGTTTTAGAGTAGGGTTGGGTGTGTGGGTGGTGGGTTTTAATGTTGGGGGGGGGGGGGTATTGTATTTTTTTTTTACAGGTAAAAGAGCTGATTACTTTGGGGCAATGCCCCACAAAAGGCCCTTTTAAGGGCTATTTGTAATTTAGTATAGGGTAGGGATTTTTATTATTTTGGGGGGCTTTTTTTGTTTTATTAGGGGGATTAGATTAGGTGTAATTAGTTTAAAACTCTTGTAATTATTTTATTTTTTCCTGTAATTTAGTGGGTTTTTTTCATACTTTAGTTCATTTAATTTAATTGTAGTTAATTGTAGGTAATTTAGTAAATTAATTTAATTATAGTGTAGTGTTAGGTGTAATTGTAATTTAGGTTATGGTTTATTTTACAGGTAATTTTGTATTTATTTTAGCTAGGT
Source organism: Bombina bombina (assembly GCF_027579735.1). Lineage (NCBI taxonomy): Eukaryota > Metazoa > Chordata > Amphibia > Anura > Bombinatoridae > Bombina > Bombina bombina. Next base: position 245,346,885 of record NC_069506.1, on the reverse strand, counting down.
AGTTATTAAATAGCTAATAACTATTTAATAACTATTGTACCTAGTTAAAATAAATACAAAGTTGCCTGTAAAATAAAAATAAACCCTAATCTAGCTACAATGTTATTAGTTATTAGTTATATTGTAGCTAGCATAGGGTTTATTTTATAGGTAAGTATTTAGTTTTAAATAGGAATCATTTATTTAATTGTAGTAATTTTATTTAGTTTTATTTAAATTATATTTAAGTTAGGGGGGTTAGACTTAGGGTTAGACTAAGGTTTAGGGGTTAATACATTTAATATAGTAGCGGCGACGTTGGGGGCGGCAGATTAGGGGTTAATTAATAAATGTAGGTAGGTGTCGGCGAGGTTAGGGACAGCAGATTAGGGGTTAATAACATTTAACTAGTGTTTGCGAGGCAGGAGTACGGCGGTTTAGGGGTTAATACATTTATTATAGTGGTGGAGTTCTCCGGTTCGGCAGATTAGGTGTTAAAAATTTTATTATAGTTTTTGCGATGTGGGGGGGCCTCGGTTTAGGGTTTAATAGGTAGTTTATTGGTGTTATTGTACTTTGTAGCACTTTAGTTAAGAGTTTTATGTTACAGTGTTAGCTCATAAAACTCTTAACTACTGACTTTTAAATGGGGTAGGAGTCTTGACAGGAGAGGGTCTACCGCTCACTTCTTCCAAGACTCGTAATACCGGCGTTAGGCAAGTCCCATTGAAAAGATAGGATACGTAATTTACGCAACAAGATTTGCGGTAAGCTCGAGTCGCGGAATGAAAGTGAGCGGTACACCTGTACCTGCCAGACTCGTAATACCAGCGGGCGTTAAAAAGCAGCGTTGGGAATTCTCAACGCTGCTTTTTAAGGCTAACGCAAGACTCGTGATCTAGCCGATAGTTAGCCAATCACAAGAGAGAAATGTGTGCAGGAAACAATCAGCAACTAGCTTCCACTAGTGTAGGATATCTGCATATTTTTTTTTTTAAAAAGGACATACCAAGAGAACACGGCACATTTGAAAATAGAAGTGAGTTAAAAAGTGTCTTAAAATATAATTCTTTATCTGAATCATGCAAGTTTAACTATGACTTTCCTATACCTTTAAAAATTAACCAAGGAATTCTAGAAATGCTTTCAAATTTACATTTGAAATTAATCTTTCCCTTGAAATTACATGTGATTATAATATTGTTATTTTACATTTTCTTTAAATACGGAACATGCACGTATAACCTCTGAGGAGCTGACCCTTGCACTGAGGGAGCTGCGAGAAAATGTATACGAAGAATCAGAGGACATATTGGGAGACATCCTGTCCCAACATTCAGAGGAGCAGGAAACCTCTCAAGAAACAATGGGTTCAGTTCCTCCCCTGTTGCTTCTGTCCCTGTAACTCATGGCCCTGTACCGCCTGCCCCTGAACCACATCAGGAGATTCATCCAGAAGATGCAGCAATGCATGAGATGGTGAATCTGGGGAGGCAGTACAGGGCTGATCACCAGGAGTTGCTTGGGGCAATAGGAGGATTTGTCCAGTCCAGCAACATGCTTATTATTTAGAGCAACAGGGGCGGATCCTACAGAGGGGCATTGAGTTAGATAGGGACAGAATAACGCTAGATAAGGAGAGAATAGCGCTAGATAGGGAGAGAATAGCGCTAGATAGGGAGAGAATAGCGCTAGATAGGGAGAGAATAGCACTAGATAGGGAGAGAATAGCGCTAGATAGGGAGAGAATAGCATTAGATAGGCACAAGATAGCTGTAGAGCAGAGGGAGTTGGAACGGAGGGAAAGAGCAGACCTGGATAATCGCAACTTCCAGAACAATCTGTTGCAAATGATTCAGGGGACCCTGAATCAATTATTAAGGTCTGCACAGGAAAGATCACTTCCTCATTCTCCATCTGCCTCTAAGAGGTCTAAATAATAGTCCTTTTTTTGTAATAAATATATATGAATATCTTATAATATATTTATCTTTTTCTTTCACATGTGCATGGAAAATAATGTTTATAGATAGTTGAGTTTTCTTTTGAAAAATTATCATGAATTAAATGATTTTCTTGATTTATTTATTTGTTTGTTTTGAATTTATTTAAATAATCCATTGTTTTAAAATGCTTGTTGTTCAAATACAATGCATGGGCCAGATATACTTTGATCTGTTTATTAAAGGGACAATCTACACCAGAGTTTTTATTGTAGAAAAAAATAGATCATCCCTTTATTAGCCATTCCCCAGTTTTGCATAAACAACACAGTTATATTGATATACTTTTTACCTCTGTGATTACCTTGGGGCATATTTATCAAGCTCGGAATGGAGCTTGATGCCCCGTGTTTCTGGCGAGCCTGCAGGTTATGAAGCAGCGGTCACAAAGACCCCTGCTCCATAACCTGTCCGCCTACTCTGAGCAGGCGGACAGACATCGCCGGAAATCAACCCGATCGAGTACGATCAGGTTGATTGACACCCCCCCTGCTGGCGGCCTATTGGCCGCAAATCTGCAGGGGGCGGCGTTGCACCAGCAGTTCTTGTGAGCTGCTGGTGCAATGCTGAATACGGCGAGCGTATTGCTCGCCATATTCAGCGAGGTGTGTCGGACCTGATCCGCACAGTGGGATCAGGTCCGACAGACCTTGATAAATTGAGGCCCTTGTATCTAAGCATCTTCTGACAGCCCTCTGATCACATGACAATTCATTTATTATCTATTGAATTGCATTTTACCCAATTAGTGCAGTGTCTGCCACAAGCTACGTGCGTGACCACAATGTTATCTATAAGGCTCACATGAACTATCACTCCCCTGTTGTGAAATGCAAATTAAAAAGCATGTGATAAGAGGCGCCCTTCAATGTTATCTATAAGGCTCACATGAACTATCACTCCCCTGTTGTGAAATGCAAATTAAAAAGCATGTGATAAGAGGCGCCCTTCAAGTACTTCGAAATTATTATATGAGCCTACCTAGGTTTATCTTTCAAATAAGAATACCAAGAGAACAAAGCACATTTGATGATACAAGTAAATTGGAATGTGGTTTAAAATTACATGCCGTATCTGATTCATGAAAGTTTAATTTTGACTAGACTGTCCCTTTAAAATTCCCAAACATGAGAGAGTAAAACCATGTTAGAAATATAGTTATCATTTCAAACTATTTTGTTGATTTGTTGTCAAGCGTGCAATAAAGAAAATTTATTTTACAATATGTTTTTTAAAGATATATTTTAAACAAGTTTGACAGTAAATAATTGCAAAACACACAAAATAAAATACTTTTGGATAAATGCAATAAACAAACATAACATGAAAACAATAAACATATGTACAACATGATTATGTTTATATGAATATACTCTGCTCTAGCTTGGACTCCCCTAGCATAATTTTGCTCTATGGGTGCAAAATTATCATTATACTCAACTAAATCTAAGTTATCCATTTCAACATTTGGCATTGTAATTGCTATATTGTGTAGCATACAGCAAATAAGAAAAATCTGTGACACTTTCCGTGGGGCATATTGCAATACTCCACCAGAGTTATATATATGAATGAATTAATCCTATAATATACATAAATATAAATATTTATAAGAGACATTCACCTACTGGAATACCCTCTGGCATTTGTCCCTCCTGAAAGCAGTCATATATGGCAGAATTCTTCAGAATAAAGGAGTCTTGGCTAGAACCATGGACTCCTGACAGGGCGCTTATTATTTTAAATATGGCATCACATATCACCTGAATATTCAGGAAGTGGTTCTGCTTCCTGACCCAATATGCCTCCTCTCTTGCCTTGGAAGGTTGCACAGATATAGGCGTGCAATCTATTGCACCCAATATGTTGGGCATCCCAGCAAATAGAAATAGAGGACAGGCGTGAGTTTCAGCATCCCAGATATTGCCCTTGTCCTAGTAGTAAGGGGTTCTATTGAAACCCTATTGAGCCTGAATCTCCTGATAACCTCCCTATCACTGAGGGCATGGAGGATAATTCTCGGTAAGAATTTCCTGGGTACTCTTATGCGTCTTTGTTGACGCTCTTGTACAGTTTGGTTCATCAACCTCCTTTTTCTGCATCGATGAAGGATCGCAAAAGCAAAGATATTTAGCATCTCCATCGTTGAGAAATATCTCAGAATCCAAACTGCATATAACAAAACCTTTCTGTGTTGTTAGCCACACCCTTTTATAATGCAGTAACATTCCTTTCCATAGAGAAGAATGACAATTTCGCCAGCTGTAAATGCAGGTGGATGCGCCATATTGATTGCAGCTATTAGAGTAATTTGCTTTTAGAAAAATTGGGGACTACAATGACGCAGGGTTAGGACGAGGTAGGACGATACAGGTGAGTTGGCAGGTGTGATAGTTGTATTACATGCGTTAAACATGGCGCAAATAAATGTTTTAACTAAATTAAGTTACACATTTTCTTTAGTTCTCTAAATATATTTTAATTTGTAATTACTTATTGTATCCCTATATGTTTTACAGCATCTACTAGTGCTGGTGCAACACAGGCATTACAGGCAGAAGATTTAGAAAGAGTATACAATTTTAATCAACGTTCTGATTTACTTTTATTATCTAATATGCTTCATTCTCTTGATATCCTTTGATGAAAAATGTATAGGAATCAGGGTGTACCCTAAACATAATATTTTCAGACATCTATTATTGTACCGTGATAACATAAGATAACCATGTTAATATATTTTTGTATCACAAAAGGTTAAAGGGACATTAAATATTTTTATTATATTTCCCGATTCAGATGGTTCATTAATATCCTCCTTTCTGCATGTTCATTGTTAACGGCTGACTCCCATTGATTTCTATGGCATTCGCGGCCTCAAAGGTGGTGGTTTGAGTTGGATTAGACATGAGCGTACCTGTTAAATGTTTAATAATTTGGTAAGATGGTCAAATAGAGTCGTGAATGTGAATGCGGATCATCAGTATTACAAGCAAGCATCGATTTGCATTGGATTGATCGCGCGGGAGCGTATGTTATGTCGAACATTTTAACATTTGACGATGTTGATGTGTTAACTACGGCGATCAACTCGGAGTCTAATTTGACGCGAAATTCCAGCGTATTGTCAGTTGAAGCATTGATAAATCGTCCCCTTAGTGTAAATGCTAAGTGAATAAACCTGTATAGTGTAAACTGCCAATAGACGTTAACAGTTCCAACTGCACTTTTAATGGTTAATGGCTGCCTAAAATAAAACAGCTATGTAAGCATCGCCTATTTGATTAACCATTGGTTAAATACATAGTTAAAGTCAGATTCAAAGCAGCAATGCACTAATGGAAGGTAGCTGAACACATCTGTTGAGCAAATAGCATGAGGCATGTTTGTTTAGCCGCCAATCACCATCTAGCTCCCAATAGTGCATTGCTGCTCCACAGCCTATCTAGGCATGTTTTGAATAAAGAATACCAAGAGAACAATGTCAATTTGACAATAGAATTAAATTGAAATCTCTCTTGAAATGGCATGTTCTACCTGAACCATGAATGTTTAATTTTAACTTTCATGTACTTTTATGAAGGTCTCAAGAGCCCATTTTTAGGATATCATTATATATAGTGTAGGTATTCTTGAATTCCAGCTATTATAGTCTTAGTGCTTACTATGTCTGTTGGAAGTCTGCATAATATACCTTCAAGAGCTGGGTAGTGGACTAAATTAATATCATAATTATTAAGCACTTTTGTGTTGATTCGAAAGATGCCCAGTGTCAGACAACTCGTTTTCCACATCACCATAGACTAGACAAAGCATGAGGATGCCCTATAAAAGACCGCCCAACTGTCCCTATTTGAGAGGGACAGTTGCAAATTCTGAACTCTGTCACACTGTCCCTCTGAGACATCCATATTTCCAGAATTTCTCTTAGCCCCACCCATGGAACACTCAGACACTTCAACAAACTGGCCAGACGCACCCACCAATCACCCAGACACACCCACAATCACACCCAATAACCACTACTATAACCACCACTGATCTTACCCTCCTAACAAAGCTCAACCCTTTTCACTTGTGCACTCTCGCTTTATTTGCAACAAGTTCACTTCTATAAATGACCTCTTTATCTCCCGCTCCCTCAACCTTCTGGCTCTAACAGAAACCTGGCTCTCTCCCCTAGACACAGCATCCACTGCTGCTCTGTCACATGGGGGTCTCCACTTCAGCCACATTCCTAGGTCTGGTAATAGACAAGGAGGTGGTGTAGGTATTTTACTTTCCTCTCATTGCACCTTCCAACAAATACATCCCATCTCTTCCCTCACATTTTCCTCATTCAAAACCCACATGATTTGCTTATTCTCTCCCCTCTCTATACATGTTGCAGTCATATACTAACCCCCTAGTTCCTCAACTCAATTTCTAGATCACTTGGCTGCCTGGCTACCTTATTTCCTTTCCTCAGACACCCCTGCCCTCATTCTTGGCGATTTTAACCTCCTCTTGACAATCCCACTGCCTCCTCTGCAAAACAACTTCTGCAACTCACTTCCTCTTTCGGTTGGTCACAATGGACTGACTCTCCCACTCACAAAGACGGTCATTCCCTTGACCTGATCTTTAGCTACCGATGCACTATTTCAAACTTCACAAACTCTCCTTTTCCTCTTTCTGACTACCATCTCCTCACTTGCAACATCTCATCCCTCCCTACAACTCTCCCTCCTTCTACTCCTCACACCAAACTTCACAGAAGCATTATGTCATTAGATCAGCAACAGCTTGCTAAATCCCTTGAACCTTTCCTCTCATCCATCTCCTCCTTCTCCTGCCCTGACAAATCTATCTGCCACTATAATTCCACCCATACATCGGTCCTTGACAATCTGGCCCCTCTTACCATTCCTCAGAAATCACACACTCATCCTCAGCCCTGGCATACACCTCTGACACGGTACCTACGCAGATGTTCCCATACTGCTGAGCAGCACTGGAGAAAATCTCGGAGTTCAGCTGATTTCCTTCATTGCAAGATCATTTTGAACTCCTACTATTCTGCCCTTAATCTCTATAAGCAACATTACTACTCTACTCTTATCTCTGCTCTTTCTTCAAACCCAAAACATCGGTTCTCTGCCCACCCCCACCACCAATACAACTTCTCTGTCAGCTCAAGACTTTGCCAGCCACTTAAATAACAAAACTGACTCCATCAGAAACAAAATCAGCTCTTAACATACTTCCATTCTCTCACCCCCTCAAACGCTCGCAATCAACCACAACCCACATAGCCATAAATTTAGCTCTTTCTCCCCTGTTACTGAGGAAGAAGTTTCAGCACTCATATTGAGCTCTCACCTCACTAGCTGTCCCCTTGACCCTATCCCCTCACAACTGCTCCCCTCCCTTTCTTCTACCCTTACCACTATACTCACACACATTTTCAACCTCTCCCTCAGTACCGGTATATTTCCCTCATCTCTAAAACATGCACTGGTCACACCTATCCTCAAAAAACCTTCTCTTGATCCAACCTCCCCATACAACTACCGCCATATTTCCCTACTCCCTCTTGCCTCAAAGCTTCTCGAAAAGCTAGTATATGCACGCCTATCCCATTTTCTTACATTAAACTTCCTCCTCGACCCACTGCAATCTGGATTTTGGCCCCATTCCTCCACAGAGACAGCAATTGTTAAGGTTACCAACAACCTACTTACAGCAAAATCAAAAGGCCACTTCTCTCTGCTTATCCTCCTTGATCTGTCCGCAGCCTTTGATACTGTTGACCACCCTCTTTTGCTCCAAACCCTCCAATCCTTCGGCATTTGGGACACAGCCCTCTTGTGGTTCTCTTCCTACCTGTCAAACCGTACCTTTAGTGTAACCTTCTCTGGGGCCTCCTCTGCCCCATCACCACTTTCTGTTGGGGTACCGCAAGGCTCTGTTCTCGACCCCCTTGTCTTCTCAATCTACACATCATCATTAGGTTCCCTAATAAAGTCCCACGGGTTCCAATATAATTTGTATGCAGATGACACCCAAATCTTCTTTTCTGCACCAGACCTATCTCCTTCTTTGCTAACCTGTGTCACTAACTGTCTTTCTCACATCTCTTCCTGGATGTTCTCTCACTACCTCAAGCTAAATCTCTCCTAAACTGAGCTCCTAATTTTTCCCCCTTCTTCCAAAATCTCCACCCCCAATCTCTCTATAACTGTTGACAACGCCATCATTACCCCTACCCTGCATGCCCGATGTCTTGGGGTTACCCTTGACTCAGATCTTTTTGCTTTCACTCGTCATATTCAGTCCTGCCACTTCTACCTTAAAAACATCACTGAAATTAGACACTTCCTTACACAAGACACAACTAAGATTTTAGTCGACTCTATAATTCTTTCCCTCCTCGATTACTGCAACACTGTCCTCTATGGTCTCCCCATCTGCCACCTAGCTCCTTTACATCCATAATGAATGCCTCTGCCATGCTCATCTTCCTTACACGTTGCTCTTCATTTGCTGCACCTTTCTGCCAATCCCTTCACTGGCTTCCTCTTGCCTCCAGGATTAAACACGAAATTCTCACTCTGACATAAAAAACCTTCAACTGCACTGCTTCCCCCTATATATCAGACCTTGTCTCCAGATATTCTCCCTCCCGTCGTCTTTGCTCTGCTCATGACGCTAAGACTCTACTATTCAGGGATGCATACAACCTACACTAACCTTTCTTCATACCGTTTCCTCTCCTCCATTGCTATCCCCTTGAATCTCCTTAGCATGTAAGCCTAAGAGCCATGCTGTTTGTAGATCACCTTAAGAGCTGACTACAACAGTGGGACTCTTGGCAGGGCCCTCTACCAGTCTGATCCCTATAAATGTTTCCTTGTATTCCGACTATGTTTGTAGCGCTGCGGAATCTGTTGGTGCTCTACAAATAACTGATAATACTAATAACCCACAAAATGGAATACATATTTTTCATGTTTTCAGATATTTGACTGAAAAGGCTACAATGTGTATATAAACATATATATATATATATATATATATATATATATATATATATATATATATATATATATATATATATATAAGATTTTTTTTGCATAGGAAATTAGCACATATACGCAAGTATCCCAACTTGCTTTTCCCCAGTAAAACTCTATATACATTGTTGCCAATGCAAAAGAGGATTCTGGGTAAGATATGTAAATTAGATATCCCGTAATAGGGTTAATCCAGCAAATACAGAAATCACTGCTAGATAGCCTGTAAGCAGATAGATTTCTGATTGCTGCTTAGGTAAAGCTCATTTTAGGGTTAAATCAAAATTTATTAAAATTATGGTAGAGATAAAAGTTTGAGATTAAAATCCTCCATGTCTCGAAAGTAAATCAATAAGATTTTTTTGCATAGGAAATTAGCACATCTAGTTAAGTATCCTAACTGCTGCATTAACCCTATTACGGGATCGCTGTGTTAAAACAGTAATTGAAGCAAAAAGTCTGAGATTTTGCATATCTAATTTACATGTTTTACCCAGAATCCTCTTGTGCATTGGTAACGATGTATAAGGAGTTTTACTGGGGAAAAGCAAGCGGGGATACTTTCCTAGATGTGCTAGTTTCCTATGCAAAACAATTCTTATTGATTTACTTTTGAGACATGGAGGATTTTATTCTCAAACTTTTAACTCCACCATAAATTTAATGAATTTTGATTTAACCCTGAAATGAGCTTTACCTAAGCAGCAGTCAGAAATCTATTTGCTATTGAAGAGTTCTAATACGAATGAAACAGGCTGTCTAGCAGTGATTTCTGTATTTGCTGCATTAACCCTTTTATGGGATCGTCGTGTTAAAACAGTATTTGAAGCAAAAAGTCTGAAATTATGCATATCTAATTTACATATCTTACCCAGAATTCTCTCTCTCCTCTCTCTCTCTATTAGGTACACCTTGCTAGTACCGGGTTGGACCCCCTTTTACCATCAGAACTGCCTTAATTCTTCATGGCATAGATTCAACAAGGTGTTGGAAACATTCCTTAGATATTTTGGTCCATATTGACATGATAGCATCACGCACTTGCTGCAGATTTGTCGGCTGCACATCCACGATGCAAATCTCCCGTTCCACCACATCCCAAATGTGCTCTATTGGATCGAGATCTGGTGACTGCGGAGGCCATTGGCGTACATTGAACTCATAACCATGTTCAAGAAACCAGTTTGAGATGATTTGAGCTTTGTGACATGGTGCATTATCCTTCTGGAAGTAGCCATCAGAAGATGGGTACACTGTAGTTATAAAGGGATGGACATGGTCAGCAACAATACTCAGGTAGGCAGTGGCATTTAAATTATGCTTAATTGGTACTAAGGGGCCACCCTAAACAGTTGATACAAGGCTGAATGAATCCATGCTTTCATGTTGTTTATGCCAAATTCTGGCCCTACCATCTGAATGTTGCAACTGAAATCAGGACTCATCAGATCAGGCAATGTTTTTCCAATCTTCTATTGTCCAATTTTGGTGAGCCTGTGCAAATTGTAGCATCAGTTTCCTGTTCTTAGCTGACAGGAGTGGCACCCGGTGTGGTCTTCTGCTGCTGTAGCCCATCTGCTTCAAGGTTCGATGTGTTGTGCATTCAGAGATGGTATTCTGCATACCTTGGTTGTAACAAGTGGTTATTTAAGTTACTGTTGCCTTTCTATCATCTTGAACCATTCTGCCCATTCCCCTCTGACCTCTGATATCAACAAGGGATTTTCGGCCACACAACTGCAGCTCACTGGATATTTTCTCTTTTTTGGACCATTCTCTGTTAACCCTAGAGATGTTTGTGCATGAAAATCCCAGTAGATCAGCAGTTTTTTAAATATTCAGACCAGCCTGCCTGGCACCAACAACAATGCCACGTTCAAAGTCACTTAAATCTCCTTTCTTCCCTATTCTGATACTCGGTTTGAACTTTAGCAAGTCGTCTTCACCACGTCTAGATGCCTAAATGCATTGAGTTGCTGCCATGTGATTGGCTGATTAGCAATTTGTGTTACCAAGCAATTAAACAAGTGTACCTAATAAAGCGGCCGATGAGTGTATATATATATATATATATATATATATATATATATATATATATATACAGGTGGCCCTCGTTTTACAACGGTTCAATTTACACCGTTTCAGAATAACAACCTTTTTTTCCAGTCATGTGACTGCTATTGAAAAGCATTGAGAAGCAGTGCATTGATTAAAATAGCCAGTAGGTGGAGCTGTTTAACCAGACCTGAGCTATTGAGCAGATTTCAAAAGGAACAAGATCTTCCTGTCTATAAATCAGTCCAGATTGGAATGCATAGAAAGAACTGTTTGCAGAAAAATGCAAGTGAAGTCTGTGTTGTGTGATTATTTTATTTGGTTTATAATGCTGTTTAGCAAATGTTTTTGTTCATTTAACTTAGTTTAATTATATATTCTGTGTTGTGTAATTATTTTATTAGGTTTTTAATGCTGTTTAGCTTTTAAAGTCTTCATTTCAAAGCTTTAAAAAAAATGTTTTAGCTGTTACTAATGACAATTTTGAGAGGGGCCTGGAACCTATCTCCCTCACTTCCCATTGACATACATTATAAACTGGGTTTCAATTTACAACGGTTTCGATTTACAACCATTCCTTCTGGAACCTAACCCCGGCATAAACTGAGGGCTACCTGTATATATATACAGGTGTAGATATATATTTTAGAAAATAATAATCATATATACAGTACTGTACTGTACAGTATTTTTCGGTCTCTTTATTAAGATATAAACATAAAATACAGGAAATATGTACACAAAATATAAAAAAACACAATTTTTAGAACAAAATGGCTTTTTCCAGACAAAAGTCAGTATTTAGTTTGACCTCCCTTGGCAATAAGCACATCTTGAACTCTTTTGGGGACAATGTCCTGAAGTTTTCTGAAGTAATCTTCTGGTATATTATACCAAGCTTCTTTCAGCACTTTCCAGATTTAGAATGTCTTTTATTTATTTCTCTGTCCAGGTGATGCCAAACTGCCTCTATAATATTCAGGTCTGGATTCTGTGGAGGCCAGTCCATGACTGTCAGTGTTTTATCAGCTGTTTTTCTCTCTAAATATGATTTCACTGCATTAGCAGTGGGCTTGGGATAGTTATTATGTTGAAAAATAAAACCATTCACAATCAGGTGCTTTCCAGAAGGAATGTCATGATGAATTAAAACCTGTCTGTGCTTTTCAGCATTCATGATCCCATTTATTCGCCAACACCACTGGCAGAAATGCAGCCCCAAACCAGGACAGACCACCATGTTTCACTAAAGGCCGCAAGCACTTATTCTTCCATCTATCTGCAACTCTTGTTCTCACATATTGTCGACAATTGGACCCAAAAATGTCAAACTTGGATTAATCACTCCATAATACTCTTTCCCACTGATCTTTATTCTAATCTTTGTGAGCTTTAGCAAATCTTAGCTTTTTAACCATGTTTCCCTTCTGAAATAAGTGGTTTCTTGGCTACTACCCTTTCACAAAGACCATTCCTGATCAAGCTTCTTCGGACTGTAGAAGGGTCAACTTGGCAACCTAATGAAACTGCCAGATGCTGAGCCAGGCCCTTGTTGGACTTCTTCCGGTTTCTCAAGAAGAAACTCTGAGAAACTTCTCATCAGATTTTTAACGTTTTCTTGGCCTTCCAGTCCTTTTTTTGTCATCGACCTCTTCTGATTCTTAAAAGTTCTTTATAACAGCTTGAATACCACATCTTGAGTATCCAGTTTGTTTGCTGAGAGTGGCCTTGCTGATGCAAAAGTATGATTTTATATCTGTCAAATTCTGTGATCTTTGGTATTTTGAATGGAATGATATGATTGAAAGTCGGTCTTATTAGCAAGCTTCCAATTAATTAAACTCACACCACATGTGTATGTAATGCTCAAGCATGTCTTGCACAAAGCTGTTGTAATAGACTTTTTACAACAGTCATTTTAACATGAAATAGTAGGACAAATACAGGTGCTAGCAATGACATTAATTAGGGTTCCATTCCATTTAGGTTTACAAGAGCCAGGTTCCTGCTTTTGCTCACTAATTACTTGCCAGCTTAGCCTATAGAAGCAGTTTTTTTCTGACACTTTTCTTTTTTTAAATACTGCATACAAATATCCAGTATTTTCTGGTTGTATTCTAATAAAAAGACTGTCCAATAATAATATATGGTCATTATACCATTGCTAAAACAACAAATCTAATGGTGGCCTTTTGCACAGTACTGTATGTATGTGTGTATATATACAGTGTATATATATATATATATATATATATATATATATATATATATATATATATATATATATAATATAATATATATATATATATATATATATATATCTGTATATAAAAAAATATTTTTCTTCTATGTGAAGAACATTTGAATGTAAAATATGTAAATTGTAAATTGTGAATCGGATTTAGCGATTTAACTTTTTATTTTAAACTTGTAATACGAGGGATTAATGGAGGGGTTGTGAGTTAATGACGTCCATGTGTGTAGAAATTGGATAGGGTGATGTTTTTATAATCTAAACAAACGAGTCTTGCGTTATGAGTTAAAAAGCAGCGTTAAGCCTCATAAAGCAGCTTTTTTACTACCGCTGTTATTACGAGTCTTGCAGATTTAGGGGCACCGCACACTTTTTTGGCCTTACCACAAATCAACTTACGCAAATTGCGTATAGTCTTTTTTCAATGGGACTCAGATAGTGCTGGTATTACGAGCTTGTCCTGGGAGGCCAAAAAGTGAGCGGTACACCCCATACCGTCAAGATTCGTACTGCATTTTAAAGTCAGTAGTTATGAGTTTTACACTACAAACCCGTAGCATAAAACTCATAACTAAAGTGCTAAAAAGTACACTAACACCCATAAACTACCTATTAACCCCTAAACCGAGGCCCTCCCGCATCGCAAACACTAAAATAAAAATATTAACCTCTAATCTGCTCCTCCAAAGCCGGAATACCCTGAGACATGAATGAATCGGGCAGCAAGGATGGTTGAAACCCATAATTCGCCATGAACGGGGATAACTTGGAGGAAGCATTAATAGCACTATTACGAGCAAACTCTACCCAAGGTAACAGTTCAGACCAATTATTGTGGTGATCTGAGACATAGCAACGGAGGAACTGTTCCAGAGCTTGATTAGACCGTTCCGCAGCCCCATTGGATTGAGGGTGATATGCCGTGGAGATGGAAAGCTGGATCCCCATTTGAGCACAAAAGGAACGCCAAAATCTGGAGACAAACTGGCTACCCCGGTCCGACACTATCTCCTTGGGTAACCCATGTAAACGGAAGACCTCCCGCGCAAAAATTGAAGCAAGCTCTTGAGCGGTAGGCAGCTTTTTCAAGGGAATGCAATGTGACATTTTAGAAAAATGGTTAGCCACCATAAGGATAACAGTATTGCCATTGGAAACAGGGAGCTCAACAATGAAGTCCATGGAAATAGGTCGAAAAAGACCCACAGGAAGACTTTGAGGAGTCTTATTCTGTGCACAAACTGAGCAGGAGGCAACATACGCAGCAACATCAGAACAAAGACCTGACCACCAGAATTGTCGAGTGACACACCAAATCATTTAGTTCTTGCCTGGGTGACCTGAGGCTTTAGGATAGTGGTAAGTTTGCAGAAGTTTAGTTAGAAGATTCTTAGGAACAAAACACTTACCACTAGGTTTCTCAGGAGGAGCATTGGTTTGTGCAGTCAGGATCTCCTCCCCCAAGGGAGAAGTCAAATTAGTACATATGGTAGCCAAAATATGGTCAGGAGGTATAACTGGAGTAGGTACAGACTCTTCCTTGGACAGACGTGAAAATTGTCAAGAGAGGGCAAGTAGGAGACCACATAATTAAACCGAGACAAATCTGGCCTGTCAGGGCAACAAACGTTTTGCTTCAGATAGATGCTAGTACCCTCAAAAAGATGCCTCCATTCCTTGAGTGCCAAAATTATGGCCAGTAATTCCCTGTTGCCAATTACATAATTGCACTCTGCTGGAGACAATTTCTTAGAGACGAAACCGCACGGATGCAAGGAACCGTTAGGCGTAGGACGTTAAGACAAGAGGGCACCTACTCCAGTCTCAGACGCATCAACCTCAGGAACGAAAGGCAGGGCAGGGTTAGGATGAGCCAGAACTGGAGTGGCAGAAAAGGCAGTCTTAAGACTATCAAAGGCCTTAATGGCAGTAGGTGACCAATGGAGTTGATCATTCTCTTTACGGGTCATGTCTGTGATAGGTTTGACCAAGGAAGAAAAGTTTTTAATAAACTTTCTATAGTAATTGGCGAACCCCAAAAAACATTGAATAGACCGAAGACCAACTGGGCGAGGCCACTGCAGATCTGCAGACAACTTGTCAGGATCCATGGAGAACCCTGCAACGGAGATAACATAACCTAGGAAGGTTAATTGAGTCTGATGGAACTCACATTTCTCGAGTTTACAAAACAGGCCATTCTCACATAGTCTCTGAAGAACCCGTGTAGCATCAGAATGATGAGCCTCAAGCGTGGGTGAGTGTATGAGGATGTCGTCTAAATACACCACAACACAATGTTGCAACATATCTCGTAGGACACCATTAATAAATTCCTGGAAAACAGCAGGAGCATTACATTGGCCAAAGGGCATTACAAGATACTCATAATGCCCGCTCCTGGTGTTAAATGCTGTTTTCCATTCGTGACCCTCCTTGATCCTAACGAGATTGTACGCTCCTCTCAAATCAAGTTTAGAAAAGACTGTAGCTCCCTTGAGGCGGTCAAAGAGTTCCGTAATGAACGGAATAGGGTAAGCATTCTTAATGGTAAGACGATTAAGACCCCTATAATCGATGCATGGTCTTAACTCGCCACCCTTTTTCTTCACAAAGAAGAAGCCAGCCCCTGCAGGAGAGCAGGATTTGCAGATTATTCCCAAGACAGAGCATCGGCAACATACTCCTCCATAGCACAATTCTCCGCAACAGACAGAGGGTAAACCCGGCCCCGAGGAGGAATGGCTCCGGGTTGCAGGTCTATGGCACAATCGTAAGACCGGTGAGGAGGTAGTCAGACGAGCCGAGTCAGGAGCCAAAGCGAATAGTCAGACGAGCCGGAATCAGGAACAAGGAGAACAGCAAAATCAGGAACAAGTTAGGGATCAGGAACCAGGAGGGACATCAGACAGCCAGGTAATACACAGGAACTCTCACAAACAGGTCTGAGACAACGCAAGGGCAAAGCATACTGAACAGAGGCCCTTTAAATAATAAGTGATGACATCACAATTCTGAGTCTGCAACCTGTCTCACAAGGATGATGTACACCAGTCTGGCCATAAAAGGGCATGCAGGAAATGAGCAGCATCACACACTATGCACCAGAGTCAGCAAGAGAGGTGAGTAAAATGGCTGCCAGCAGCACATGGCAAACAAAGCAGGGAAAAACCCTGACATGTACATGATGCAAGAGCCTACATTTGTACCAGGGACTGCACAGGTTCAGAACTAGGGTTGACAGCTGTCCATCACAAAAATACTGGACAATCTGTCAGAGACTGGGCAAAATAGTAGATCATGGGGGTCACACATTGGCCCCCTAAAATTCTTCTTCAGTCCCCACTCCTGAATCAACAATGTATATTTTTTACATTAAGCATTCATTTTACCCCTTGGTTGCCAGTAAAACATAAACAGAAGTGTGTTGACACTCTTGACTGCCCCTCACTTATTTCTGTTCCACATTTGTAATGCTTTTATACATATGAGGCCTTTTACATTTAGCTAACACGTATGGACTTAAAAAAACTGGGCATTTAAGTCTCTAGTATTTCTGTGATGATTTTAATAGACAGGCTGCTAAAATATTTTCTGGTTGATTACTGGACACCTGGTAACCCTATCTGTGTATGTGAGAGAGAGAGTGTGTGTGTGCGCATGTGTGTGAGAGAGAAAAAGAGAGTGTGTGTGAAAGAGAAGAGTGTGTGTATGCAGGGTCGGCTCCAGAACGAATGAAATGGGGGGGCATTTTTTTTTTCAAGAGGGGGCACGCATTTAAAAAGCATGTATGAGAGTCAAAATAAGAGCAGACCTACTGTGGCAGTCCAGGGGTTACATTTATCAGATCTCTGGCTGTGCAGGAGTTAGATTTGTTTATATTTCTGGAAGTGCAGCGATTACATGTGTCATATCTCAAGGAGTATAGGGGTTACATTTATAAGATGTCTGGCAGTGCCGCAGCAGTTATATTTATCAGATTTATGGCAGTGCAGGGGTTACATTTGTCATATCTCAGGAATGTCTCCCACATATGACACAGCCAGTGGACACTGTTTGCATGTGTAGCTCTACCAATGACCCTATTTATGATCAAATAAGCTTTTATGTGACAATAAGTTTGAGTGCCAAGCAGTACATTACTTGTACAGATATTATTAATGATATTTACCAGCACACACAATATATACAGTATGTATATACACACAAATTATATATATATATACATACATATACACACACATATACACACACATATATATATATATATATATATATATATATATACACATACACACACAGTATATATATATATATATATATATATATATACACACACAAACAATATATATATATATATATATAATAAAATAACCTTGGGGACAAATAGGAGATGTTTTGAAACATGTAAATAATAAACATAAGGCTATTTCACTCATTGTCCCACAGCTACATTTGAAGTGTGTGTATTTGAGCACCTATAATCTGACACACATTTTACACTGATCACTGCAGATAAAGCAGGCACAATGCACACTTGTTTTGTGTGACCTGCAGTGGAGAAACCAAGGAATTCCCAATTTGCTTCTTTATCTGTGGCTGCCATGATATAAAGCACAATAGGGAAGGGATACTACTCTCACACACACATTGGTTATACGGCTGTGTTTTCACAAACTTACTTCTGCCTTCCCTCTCACTGACTGTTAGCTTCTC
This sequence comes from Bombina bombina, assembly GCF_027579735.1. Taxonomy (NCBI): domain Eukaryota; kingdom Metazoa; phylum Chordata; class Amphibia; order Anura; family Bombinatoridae; genus Bombina; species Bombina bombina. The sequence goes on along the minus strand of NC_069506.1, from coordinate 245,328,823 downwards.
TCAGCACTTCCAGCAGAGGTCTGATGATGTCATCATCTCACTTCAGCTCTGTAGTAAGTGGGCTAGCAGGAGGAGGGTCAGTGCAAGTCCTAGGTTAACTGTTAGAGCACCAGCAGGGAAATTCAACTTTATTTGTTATCTGGTTGTAAATAGAGGAGAGTAAAGAGATTAGCTGGGCCCTCCAGTGGCAGATCTCCAGGGTCCAGTGGCTGCAAATGGTTGATGCAACATTTTTTAAAAAAAATCCCTTCTTTTGCCCTGGGGGGCACAGCATTTCATGTGGGGGGGGCATTGCCCCCCAAATGCCCCCCCTTAGAGCCGACCCTGTGTGTATGTGTATAAGCATCTGTGCGTGTGTGAGAGAGAGTGTATGTGAGAGAGACAGATAGAGTGTGTGTTTGAGAGAGTGAGTGTATGTGAGTGTATGAGAGATAGTGTATGTGTGCGCGCATGTGTGTGTGAGAGAAAAAAGAGAGTGTTTATGAGAGGAGAATGTGTATATGTCTCTGTGTGAGTTTGTGTAGGCATCTATGTGTGTATGTGAGACAGAGAGTGTGTTTGTGTATGAGAGCGTGAGTCTGTGTGTGTATGAGAGTGTATATGTGTTTGTGTATATTAGCCCTAGATTAGTATAGCACTGGAAATTACCAGCCCTAGATATATATACAATTAGGTGCAGATTTAACAAATGGCAGGTGGACATGATTTGCAGTAGCGAATCATGACTGCCCGACATTGCTAAATGCTGACAGCATATGCTGTCGGCATGTAACATTGCACAAGCATTTCTGGTGAAATGCTTGTGCAATGCCGCCCCCTGCACATTTGCGGCCAATCAGCCACTAGCAGGGGGTGTCAATCATACCGATCGTATCTGATCGGGATGATTGCAGTCAGCCAACTCAAAGGTCTTATGACCGCTGCTTCTTAACTTCTGTTTCCGGGGAACCTTCGGGGGTAGATTGCAGCATCCGCTGCTTAATAAATCTATCCCATAAACTTAGATTAGACTATGGGGCCGATTTTTCATGGACCGAATGGGGCCAAATACCCCTGTTTCTGAGTTCGCCGGAAACAGGAGTTAAGAAGCAGTGGTCTTAAGACCGCTGCTCCTTAACTCATCTGCTGCCTCAGAGGCTGCGGACATCAATCCGCCCGATCGAACACGATCGGGTTGATTGACACCCCCTGTTAGCAGGCCGATTAGCCACAAATCTGCAGGGGGTGGCATTGCACAAGCAGTTCACCAGAACTGTTTGTGCAATGTTAAATGATGACAGTGTATGCTGTCGGCATTCAGCAAAGTCTGGCGGACATAATATACTACAGCATATCATGTCCGCCAGACATTGATAAATCGGCCCCTATATCTTAGCTATTGTTAATGATAATTTTATTATACAATAATCTATCCCTTTAAGTCACATATTCAATTTACTGCAAAATTGTTTTAAACCTACTGTGCACACTGAAAGGGGAAAGGTCAATTAAGTTATTTTGCTGGATGCCATCACTCAGGAAAGATTGCAATACTAATATATCTCTCTGACTTTGCTCCAAAGGTAAGAGCATTGCAAATAAATAAACTGCTAATCCCTTTTTTGTGAAGATAAGAGCAATATGACATTAAACCATAGTGACATTATTTTATCCAAGGTAATTATAAATCTAAAAGGTTCTGAATAGGAAGAGGCACAGCAAGCTGGACTAGAGACATGTTAGAAACTTGTCACTTACATATTGGCTCAGGAGAGGAATGCTGCGTTTCCCAGCATCATGTGACTGACATGTCACTCACATCCAGGCTTAGAAGAGGTGCAGATAACCTGCATCGAGACTCCTTGCATATCCGCACTATCTGCTCTAATCTCTCTTAAAACACATACGCTGCAGCGCTCACTGTACTGCATGCAGATTTTAAGAGAGAGGGCATAGGGTAGTGTAGCCAGCATTGGAAATGCAAAATAAATATACATTTAATTGCCATTGCTAGGCCTGCCGTTGGTTACATGCTGCTGTGCCTAAGTGTGTGAGCCACCCTGGCACCTGCTTTAGCTCAGTCCTGCCCTGAACAGCGAGAGTTGCGCAGCCAACAGTAAACATCTCCACCAGCGTCCTAGACTCTCCTCATGTCCTGGGCTTCCACAGCAGTGATGTGGGGGGGGGTCCAGGGCCAAGTCGAACTTGTTGCCCCCCCCAATGGTGGAAGTTCTGCCACAGGCTAGATTACGAGTGTAGCCAGGTTTTTTTTTTGGCCTAGGCAAACAAGGCACTTGACTACGGCGGCAGATTGGAGGGGGGTAAGCACATTTTTTGATGCTTGCAGTTATTTTAGAATTGAACAGGTATGTAATGGGAGATTTTGCCCAAGGAGCTTAAATTCAAGGGGGGTATAATAACAGACTGCCCATGGAGTTTACAGTTTAGAGGTAACTCTGAACCTTTCATTTATTTAGCTAGCTATTGTCTTTAGTTCTGTTGGCTTTCAGCACTCAGTATTGTGTTTGGGGAAGTATTGTTTCAAGAAATCTGTGTTTTTTTTGTTTTGTTTTTATATATATATATATATACTGTATATATATATATATTACAGCAATAGATAGATATGTGTGTGTGTGTATGTCTGTGTGCATATATATATATATTTACATTTACTTTGGAAATCACCATTAAAAAAAAAATACAAAAATTAACATTACTCCATGAGCAAACCCCCCCGCATAGTTTACATTCTTTACATAGATTTTTTTTTACTTTTGATTTTATATATATATATATATATATATATATATATATATATATATATAAATACTGTAAATATATATATATATATATATATATGATACTGTTGATGTAAAATGCATATCTATACCTATATATCTATAGGAAAAGATATACAGGTATAGGTATACACACACATACGCACATTCACAAATATATATATACTAGTCCTAAAGCCCGTTCACACGGGCCATTTTTTGCAGTACAGTGCAGTGGTCCCACCCCTTGCATTCTCTCCCTCCCACTCTCTTTTGCTTTCTCTCTTTCCCCCCTCTCTTTTGTGCTCTCTCTCCCCCTCTCTTTTGAGCTCTCTCTCTCCCCCCTCTCTTTTGCGCTCTCTCTTTCCCCCTCTCTTTTGCACTCTCTCTGCCCCCCCCTCTTTTGCTCTCTCTCTCTCTCCCTCTTTATCTCTCCCTCTCTATCTCCCCTCTCTCTCTATCTCCCCTCTCTCTTTCTCTCTCTCCCCTCTCTCTCTCTCTCCATCTCCCCCCTCTCTCTCTCTCTCTCTCTCTCTCTCTCTCTCTCCCCCCCCCTCTCTCTCTCTCCCCCCTCTCTCTATCTCCCCTTTCTCCCCCCCCCTCTCTCTCCCCTCTCTCTCTCTCCACTCTCTCTCTCTCCTCCCTCTCTCTCTCCCCATCTCCCCCCTCTCTCTCATCGCTGGAGGGGGCGGGAGGAGGGCGGGACCGCTCGGCTACGCTACAGGGAGTAAAAAACAATATATATATCTGCTTCATTGAGGGGGAAGGAGGGAGTAGGGGCAATGAGGGGGATGCCATGTGGGATCCGTTAACGGAAAGGGATCTGGGAGGGTGAGGGGGGGCCCGGGGGGGGGCAGATACACTACAGAAAAAAATGGGTCTTTTTTTTATTTTTTTTAAATAGCCAAATTTGAAGCAAACTGGGTACTGTCAGACAGCTACCAGTACCTAAGATGGAGGCAATTAGGCAGTGGGGGGAGCAGGGAGGTTGGGGGACTAGGGGGAAACCTACATTGCAGCAAATACATTTAAAAAAAAAAAGGCTTTTATTTTCATACTGGCAAACTTTCTGCCAGTACATAAGATGGCGGTGACAATTGTGAGGTGGGGGAGGGAAGAGAGCTGTTTGAGGGGGGTCAGGGAGGGATCAGGAGGTGCGATGTGTCAGATGGGAGGCTGATCTCTACACTAAAGCTAAAATTAACCCTACAAGCTACCTAATTAACCCCTTTACTGCTGGGCATGATACAAGTGTGGTGCACAGCAGCATTTAGCGGCATTGTAATTACCAAAAAGCAATGCCAAAGCCATGTATGTCTGCTATTTCTGAACAAAGGGGATCTCAGAGAAGCATTTACAACCATTTGTGCCATGATTGCTGAAGCTGTTTGTAAATCATTTCAGTGAAAAACCTAAAATTGTGAAAAAGTTAACTTTTTTTAATTTGATCAGTTTGGCATTAATATTAATTAATAATTTGCTTTTATTTACTGTATTTAAATATCAAGTAAATCCAGCGTTTATAGTATAGTATGGGTTATAGAACCTAGTTAGGCCTATTTATGGGTTATAGAACCTAGTTAGGCCTATTTTTAATAGTGACTCTCAAGCAACCAGAAACTACACGTATCCAGAATCTACCAATCCTCATGGGTGCCGGTTAACTGGTCTTTTGGGGAAGTTTTTGTCTGAAATGCCTTAAGGGATTAAATCTCAAAAGCACGTGAGTAACGATACAAAGGAATTTTTATACCTGATTAATATAAACAGGATGGCACTATTTTCTTCTTTAATTTTCTGAGGTGGGGTTTGGAACTGAGGAAGGAACTAAATAATCAATTTCTGGGACAGTTTATCCTCCTATTGTGACACTATACTAAACACATTGGAGTCACTAATATACTGTATATAAAAAAAATTATTTATAAGTTAGGATTGTATTTGAGTTCAAGATACTCAGAGCGGCATGAAGACGCTTTTTTCAATTAGCTAATTAATATGTTCTTACTCTTGCAAGCAATAAACAGATCTATTCCACAAAGTTTTTACAAGAGAATAAAAAGATTAAAGCTGATTCTCCCTGATTTTGGATTGTCACAGCCATTTAAAGGGACAGTCTACACTAAAATTGTTATTGTATAAAAAGATAGACAATGCCTTTACTACCCATTCCCTAGCTTTGCACATCCAACATTGTTATATTAATATACTTTATAACATTTAAACCTCTAAATTTCTGCCTGTTTCTTAGCCACTACAGACAGTCTCTTATCACATGCTTATTTGCTTATCACAACAGGAGACTGCTAGTTAATGTAGGCCATATAGATAACATTGTGCTCACGCCCGAGGAGTTATTTAGGAGTCAGAACAACACAGCACTAATTGGCTAAAATGAAAGTCAATAGATAATAAATACAAAGTCATGTGATCAGGGGGCAGTTTGCAGAGGCTTAGATACAAGTTAATCACAGAGGTTAAAAGTATATTAATATAACTGTGTTGGTTATGCAAAACTGGGGAATGAGTAATAAAGGGATTATCTATCTTTTATAAACAATAAAAATTCTATTGTAGACTGTCCCTTTAAATTTTTGTGTGTGTATTTAACCATTTTTTTAAGAAATCAGTTTCATAAAGACAGGTCACGGCCAATTGCATGTAGAAGGCAAACCAATATGCAACTGACCAGAAGATATCATCATTGAAGGTGGTGCTTTTATGCCATTTTGCTATATTATTATAAACCAGTATTTGCAAGTAAACCTGCAGACAGGACTTGAAATTTCCACTAGTCCCAGACCACCAGTAAGAAATTACAGTGGACAAGTTAAAAGGACATGAGACCCCAAATGTTTTTTTTCATGTTGAAGACAACAGATACATTTTTAAACAACTTTCTTAATTACTTCAATTATCATTTTTGCTTCATTCCATTGGTATCCTTTTTTGAATGAACAGCAATGCACTAACGGGAGCTAGCTGAACTCATTGGTAAGCAGTTCAAAAGAGGCATATAGGTGCAGCCACTAATCAGCAGCTAGCTCCCAGTTCCTGAGCCTACCTAGGTATGCTTGTCAACAAAGAATACCAAGAGAACTAAGCAAATTAGATAATAGAAGTACATTAGAAAGTTATGGGTTTCATGTTCCTTTAATACATTTTTACTTTTTCTCATTTTTAATATTGAGTGGACTTGCAGCTTTTTCCCGCTGGGCTAATAAGCTTTAAAGGGACAGTCTATAATATAATTTTTATTTTATAATTTATTATTACCCATTCCCCAGTTTTGCATAACCAACACAGTTATATTAATATACTTTTTACCTCTGTGATTAACTTGTATCTAAGCCTCCTCTGAAAACCCCCTGTTCACAAGACTTTATTTATTATCTATTGACTTGCAATAAGTGTTAAGAAAAACTAACCACCCACAATAAGTATTAAGAAAAAAAAAAAACGCCCGCACAAAGTATTAAGAAAAAAAACAAAAAGAAACTACAGGTAGCCCTCAGTTTACGCCGGGGTTAGGTTCCAGAAGGAATGGTTGTAAATCGAAACCGTTGTAAATTGAAACCCAGTTTATAATGTAAGTCAATGGGAAGTGAGGGAGTTAGGTTCCAGGCCCCTCTCAAAATTGGCATAAGTAACACCTAATACATTATTTTTAAATATTTGAAATGAAGACTTTAAATGCTAAACAGCATTATAAACTTAATAAAATAATCACACAACACAGAATATATAATTAAACTAAGTTAAATGAACAAAAACATTTGCTAAACAGCATTATAAATCTAATAAAATAATCACACAACACAGACTTTACTTGCATTTTTCTGCAAACAGTTCTTTCTATGCATTCCAATCTGGACTGATTTATAGACAGCAAGATCTTGTTCCTTTGCAAGCTGCTCGATAGCTCAGGTCTGGTTAAACTGATTCATTTCAGCTTGCTTGGCTTGCATATCTTTGCTGCAACACAAGCAGACAGCTCCACCTACTGGCTATTTTAATCAATGCACTGCTTCTCAATGCTTTTCAATAGCAGTCACATGACTGAAAAAAAGGTTGTTATTCTGAAACGGTGCAAATTGAACCGTTGTAAACCGGGGGCCACCTGTACATAATAAAATTATTAACCCCTAAATCCGCCAACCCCAACATCACAAACTACCTAATACATCTATTAACCCCTAATCCGCCATTCCCCCACATTGCAAATTAAATTATACATTTATTAACCCATAAACGGCCATTCACCACCAACACAATAAACTTAATTAACATATTAACCCCTAATCTGCCAACCCCCAACGCATTAAACCTAAATTACCTATTAACTCCTAAACCGCCAACCCCACAACACAAATAACTAATTTAATGACTAAGCCCCCTAACCTAACACCCCCTAAATTAAACCCTTAATTACATAAAATAATAAAATACTTCATTACAATTAAAATATAAAATCCTAAAAGTAGTTTAAAAAAAGAACAATCTAAGATTATATTAAATTAATCTAAAATTACACAAAATTAAAAAATCGAACATTACTGAAAATAATAAACCACATTATCCAAAATAAAAAAAATAAACCTAATCCCTATCAGAATAAAAAAGCCCCCTCCAAATAAAAACACCCCCTAATCTAACAATAAACTACCAATATCCCTTAAAAGGGCCTTTTGTAGGGCATTGCCCTAAGTTAAACAGCTCTTTTCCTTAAAAAAATACTAAGTCCCCCTCTAACAGTAAAACCCTCCCACCCACCAAACCCCCCAAAATAAAAAAACTAACACTAAAAAACCTAAACTACCCATTGCCCCTAAAGGGGCATTTGTATGGGTATTGCCCTTAAAAGGGCATTCAGCTCTTTTTTAATTGCCCCAAAAACCCTAATCTAAAAAAAAAAAAAAAAGCCTTACACTAAAGCTCCAAATAGGTACTCACGGTTCCTAAAGTCCAGCGGAGAAGGTCTTCTTCCAAGCAGGTCCATCATCTTCTATCTTCGTCCACAGCGAAGGCATCGCGGAGCGGAGGTGCAGAGTCATGTTCCCAGATGTGGCGATCCTCAGCGGTGGTCCTCAGCAGAGGCTGTCCTCGGCACACTGAAGATTGAATGCAAGGTACCCCATATTTATTGGGATACCTTCCATTCCTATTGGCTGAAATTTTTTAAATCAGCCAATAGGATGAGAGCTACTGAAATCTTATTGGCTGATTTGAACAGCCAATAGGATTTCAGTATCTCTAATCCTATTGGCTGATTTCAAAATTTCAGCCAATAGGAATGCAAGGTACCCCAAATTGATTGCGGTACCGTGCAGTCAATCTTCAGTTTACTATGGACATCGGATGAAGAGGAGCTGTCAGGATGCCAGGAATCAGACTGAGATGAGAAGTGCAAAAATAATCACACCTTTATTAATAGCAAAAAATAATAAAAAGTCCACAAGTCAAATAACAAGCCAGGAATCAAAACCAGAGCTGGTAGTCAGACGAGCCGAGTCAGGAGCCAAAGCGAGTAGTTAGACGAGCTGGAATCAGGAACAAGGAGAAAGGCAGAGTCAGGAACAAGCCAGGGATCAGGAACCAGGAGGGACACCAGACAGCCAGGTAATACACAGGAGCTCTCACAAACAGGTCTGAGACAACGCAAGGGTAAAACATACTGAACAGAGGCCCTTTAAATAATAAGTGATGACATCACAATTCTGAGACTGCATCCTGTCTCACACGGATGATGTATACCAGTCTGGCCATTGAAGGAAGTGCAGGAAATGAGCAGCATCACACAGTATGCACCAGAGTCAGCAAGAGAGGTGAGTAAAATGACTGCCAGCAGCACATGGCAAACAAAACAGGGAAAAAACCCTGACAGCACCCTCCCCTCAATGACCCCTCCCCCGCAGGAGGACAAAAGGCTTATTGGGGAAACGGGCATGGAAGGCACGGAGGAGGGCGGGAGCATGAACATCAGAGGAGGGAACCTGTCATATTCCTGTAGCTTTAAGAACTAAGACCAACCCACTCCTTCACCTCCCTTTAAAGGTGTGTTCAGTACACCTGTGCTTTGCTTGATAATTGAAGTTTGTAGTTCCCACTCTGCTTCAAGCTCTAAAGCTAAATTCTACAGATCCTGCTTTTGTACCTGTTAAAGGAAATCCTTGTTGTCATTTCTCCAGCTTCTAAACCTAAGAAGCATTTCCTGCTGCTTTACACTTCAAGGAACAGTCTTTGGCAGCAACTTTTGCAAGTCTGTGTTAACTCTGCAGTCTGATTTTCCAGCCAGCTCCATTACTGAGTGTTTACCTCTACCAGGAAATAAGAACATCTTCCCTGCTGTGATCCATTTTGACTCAGTGCCAACTTCGCTCTCTGCAGTTCTAAACTCACTCGCAAGTATCATTAATTTTATATACAATTGTCTCTAGCTGTATATATTCTTATCCAAAGTTCTGCTGACATACAAACTGTTAAAGTGCTCACAACTGGTTAAATCTGGCTCTCTCCTTCTCTCTGCATCACACACTCTGCCTGCTGTAACCTGATACCTCTTGATATATGGACACTGCAGACTGCAAATCAGTTTCTCATTTCTAAGCTTAACTATAAAGAGACTTTGCTATAAAATTCTGCTTTTCTCAGACAATACCAATAAGCTGCTTGTTTGCTGCCTTCTATCTTTAAAGAACACAACTCTTTACAACTGTGTAAAATATACAAAGGCTTCATTTCATCTGTTTTATTCACTTTATTTTGATTTTGTAAAGTGTTATAAAAAGAACTTGTACTAAGTAAACCAGCTATCTCCCTTGGTAATAACCTTTTGTATAAGCCTGTTTTACTTAAGGTTCTCTGGGAATAGCCACATTATACAAGCTTATAACAGAACCCATGAATGCTCCTCCGGACAGTAGCCCCTCCAGTGAACCAAATACTGTACGTGGCCCCTGGACATGCTGCTGACCTCATACTCCTCATGGTTGTCAACAAAGATAGGATGGGGACGAGGCAACACAGTGGTAAACTGATTACAAACCAATGGTTTCAAGAGGGAGACATGAAAAACATTGCAGATGCTCATAGCAGGAGGAAGGTCAAGAGCGTAGGCCACAGGATTGACCCGTCGGAGTATTCGAAAGGGACCAAAATAACGGGGGGGGCGAGTTTATTGGAAGGCACACAAAGGTTCAAGTTGCGGGAGGACAGCCAAACTCTCTCACTAACCTGGTAGGAAGGCGCGGGCAGATGCCTACGATCAGCCTGGAACTTTTGGCGCTGCATAGAACGATGCTCCTCCAAAGCTGGAATACCCTGAGACATGAATCGGGCAACAAGGATGGTTGAAACCCATAATTCGCCATGAATGGGGGTAACTTGGAGGAAGCATTAATAGCACTATTATGAGCAAACTCTGCCCAAGGTAACAGTTCAGACCAATTATTGTGGTGATCTGAGACATAGCAATGGAGGAACTGTTCCAGAGCTTGATTAGACCGTTCCGCAGCCCCATTGGATTGAGGGTGATATGCTGTGGAGAAGGAAAGCTGGATCCCCTTTTGAGCACAATAGGAACGCCAAAATCTGGAGACAAACTGGCTACCCCGGTCCAAAAATTGAAGCAAGCTCCTGAGCAGTAGGCAACTTCTTCAAGGGAATGCAATGTGACATTTTAGAAAAACGGTCAACCACCATAAGGATAACAGTATTGCCATTGGAAACAGGGAGCTCGACAATGAAGTCCATGGAAAGATGTGTCCAAGGACGCTCACCATTAGCAATAGGTTGAAGAAGACCCACAGGAAGACGTTGAGGAGTCTTATTCTGTGCAGAAACTGAGCAGGAGGCAACATACACAGCAACATCAGATCGAAGACCTGGCCACCAGAATTGTCGAGTGACAGACCAAATCATTTGGTTCTTGCCTGGGTGACCTGCGGCTTTAGGATAGTGGTAAGTGTGCAAAAGTTTAGTTTGAAGATTCTCAGGAACAAAACACTTACCACTAGGTTGGTCAGTAAGAATGAGCACTGGCACGCTAGTACCCTCGAGAAGATGCCTCCATTCCTTGAGTTCCAAAATTATAGCCAGTAATTCCTGGCTGTCAACAATTTCATAATTGCACTCCGCTGTAGACAATTTCTTAGAGAAGAAACCACACGGATGCAAGGAACTGTCAGGCGTAGGACGTTGAGACAAGAGGGCACCTACTCCAGTCTCAGACGCATCAACCTCAAGAACGAAAGGCCGGACAGGGTTAGGATGAGCCAGAACTGGAGCGGCAGCAAAGGCAGTCTTAAGACTATCAAAGGCCTTAATGGCAGTAGGTGACTAATGGAGTGGATCATTCTCTTTACGGGTCATGTCTGTGATAGGTTTGACCAAGGAAGAAAAGTTTTTAATAAACTTTCTATAGTAATTGGCGAACCCCAAAAAAAGTTGAATAGAACGAAGACCAACTGGGCGAGGCCACTGCAAAACTGCAGATAACTTGTCAGGCTCCATGGAGAACCCTGCAATGGAGATAACATAACCTATGAAGGTTACTTGAGTCTGATGGAACTCACATTTCTCGAGTTTACAAAACAGGCTGTTCTCACGTAGTCTCTGTAGAACCCGTGTAACATCAGAACGATGAGCCTCAAGTGTGGGTGAGTGTATGAGGATGTCGTCTAGGTACACCACAACACACTGTTGCAACATATCTCGTAGGACATCATTAATAAATTACTGGAAAACAGCAGGAGCATTACATAGGCCAAAGGACATTACAAGATACTCATAATGCCCGCTCCTGGTGTTAAATGCTGTTTTCCATTTGTGGCCCTCCTTGATCCTAACGAGATTGTATGCTCCTCTCAAATCAAGTTTAGTAAAGACCGTAGCTCCCTTGAGGTGGTCAAAGAGTTCCGTAATGAGCGGAATAGGGTAAGCATTCTTAATGGTTACACGATTAAGACCCCTATAATCGATGCATGGTCTTAACTCGCCACCCTTTTTCTTCACAAAAAAGAAGCCAGCCCCTGCAGGAGAACAGGATTTGCGGATGATCCCCTGTGCCAGAGCATCGGCAACATACTCCTCCATAGTACAATTCTCTGCAACAGACAGATGGTAAACCCAGCCCCGAGGAGGAATGGCTTCAGGTTTCAGGTCTATGGCACAATCGTAAGACGTGTGAGGAGGCAACGTACCGGCACGCACCTTGTCAAAAACGTCTAGGAACTCTCGGTACTCCTCTGGCAATTGAGATACCGAAGAAGTGCACAAGACTTTAACTGGTTTCTGAAGACAAGTGGAAATACATTGCAGAGACCACGACAAAATTTTGGACCTGCGCAAGTTGAGACTGGGATTGTGCTTTTGGTGCCAGGGATAACCCAGAACAACCAGAAAATGCGGAGAGTTTATCACCTGGAACTGCAGGGTTTCAAAATGGAGAGCCCCAACAGCCATGGATAATGGAGCAGTTTCATGAGTAATGAGTGCAGGCTGAAGGAGCCTGCCATCAATGGCCTCAATAGCAAGCGGAACGGACCGAGGCAAAACAGGAATGGAGTGCATTGATACAAAAGCACTGTCAATGAAATAGCCCGCAGCACCGGAGTCAACAAGACACTGGGTGACTATGGAGGAGTCCACACAGGAAAGGACAACCGTGACCAAAGGTTTCTCCTTTAGTGGTTCCGGGGACGAGGATAAACCACCCAAGGTCTGCCCCCGACAGGACCTTAGGTGTGAGCGTTTCCCGGCCGTGTAGGACAAGACTTCAAAAGGTGACCCTGTAACCCACAATAGAGGCAGAGCCCCTCCCTCCTCCTCCTAAAGGCCGTCTCCACCGCGGAGAGACACGTGAATCCCAACTGCATTGGCTCAGCAGTACCTGGTGACTCAGGACCAGGAGGCATGGGAGGAGAAGGAGGCATGGGTGGGAATGAACACGTAAGAGACAACGGAACAGGAGGCTTCCGCAAGCGCTCCTTGAAAGAGGGCCTATCACTTAGTCTGAATTCAATTAGGATCAAAAAAGACACCAATGCCTCGAGATCCTCTGGTAAATCTCTGGCAGCAACTTCGTCTTTAATCGCATCAGAGAGCCCATGAAAGAAGGCGGCAACAAGGGCTTCATTGTTCCAACCTACCTCTGCGGCAAGCGTACGGAACTCAATGGCATACTGAGCAACAGATCTTGTACTTTGCTGAATGGACATGAGTCGTTTAGCAGCAGAGAAGGAGTGAGCCGGAAAACATCAAATACCCTTCGAAAGGAGGCCACAAATTCAGGGTAATTTGAAATCACTGGTTTATTGGTCTCCCACAAGGGATTAGCCCAGGCAAGAGTTGTGTCAGAGAGTAACGAGATAAGATATCCCACCTTAGCTCTGTCAGAGGAAAACGCCTGAGATAACATCTCAAAGTAAATGCCCACCTGGTGCAAAAACCCTCTGCACTGATTAGGATCGCCTCCATATCGCCAAGGTAGAGGTGCAGAACTGGAACATGCTCCTGGTAGGACAAGGTGCAGCAGCGGAAACAGGATCAGCCATAACTTTGGTCCAAATGTGCAGTGCGAGTCAGCAGGGTTTGCAGGGCTAGTGCAAATTGATCCAAGCGGTGGTCCTGTTCATCCATCCTAGAAATTATGGCAGGTAAAGGTGGATTATTAGCACCATCAGGATTCATGGCCCTTGCGTAATGTCAGGATGCCAGGAATCAGACTGAGACGAGAAGTGCAAAAATAATCACACCTTTATTAATAGCAAAAAAATAATAAAAAGTCCACAAGTCAAATAACAAGCCAGGAATCAAAACCAGAGCTGGTAGTCCGACGAGCTGAGTCAGGAGCCAAAGCGAGTAGTCAGACGAGCCGGAATCAGGAACAAGGAGAACAGCAGAGTCAGGAACAAGCCAGGGACGTCAGACAGCCAGGTAATACACAGGAGCTCTCACAAACAGGTCTGAGACAACGCAAGGGCAAATCATACTGAACAGAGGCCCTTTAAATAATAAGTGATGACATCACAATTCTGAGACTGCATCCTGTCTCACACGGATGATGTATACCAGTCTGGCCATAAAAGGAAGTGCAGGAAATGAGCAGCATCACACAGTATGCACCAGAGTCAGCAATAGAGGTGAGTAAAATGGCTGCCAGCAGCACATGGCAAACAAAACAGGGAAAAAACCCTGACAGGAGCCTCCATGCCGCTGAGCAACGCCGCTGCCGTGGACTGCCGCCGCTGAGGACCACCGCACTGAGGACCACCGTTGAGGATCCAGGCATCGGGAACACACCTCCGCTCCACGCCACCTTCACTCCGGGTGAAGATAGAAGATGATGGAGCTGTCTGGAAGAAGACCTTCTCCGCCAGACTTCAGGAACAGTGAGTACCTATTTGGGGCTTAGGTTTAGGTTTTATTTTAATTTTTGGGGTGTTTTTTTTTTAGATTAGGGTTTTTTTGGGCTATAAAAAGAGCTGATTGCCCTTTTTTATTTTGGGGAGTTTAGTGGTGGGGTTTTTTTTACTGTTAGGGGGGACTTAGTATTTTTTAGAGGTAAAAGAGCTGTTTAACTTAGGGCAATGCCCTACAAAGGGAACTTTTAAGGGATATTGGTAGTTTAGTATTAGATTAGGGGTTGTTTTTATTTTGGGGGGGATTTTTTATTTTTATAGGGGTATTAGTTTAGGTTTACATTTTTTTTTTTTGGATAGTTTTGTTTATTTTTTTCCTGTCATTTTCCTTTTTTTATTTTTTGTGGGTTGTAGTTTTTGAACATAGACTGCCCTCTTTGCAGGCTTATCGCCTACTATTAATAAAACAATCTTGGTTGTGCAAAGCTGGGGAATGGGTAGTAAAGGCATTATCTATCTTTTAAACAATAACAATTTTAGTGTTGACTGTCCCTTTAACCCTAACTAGTAAACTATGATGATATTTTTCCACCCCTTCTTTCAGATATGCAAAATGTTGGGAATTTGCACAATAACTGAAGGGAAATCACTAAGAGAGGAACGTTTTGCAGGATTTTACACAAGACAGTACAAGAAAGTGTTCTTTCACAATTATCAAGGTTGTTGCAGTTACATGAAATGACCATTGGTTACTTCACTTTAGAAGAGAGGAAAACCGTTTTCAGTAAGTAAATATTGTGCAATCTCAGAGCTGAACATTCAAAGGTCACCCATATTGCAGATGAAGTTACACCAATTATCATAAACCTGTTATTATTCATCATAAAGAAAATCTCTGAAGTGCATCCATAATACAGGAAATGCATCAGATTTTGTGGCAGTGTATGCCCAGCACTTTGTATTGCCAGACAAAAATCTTTTTTTTATCAACATTTTTTGTTGTCTGCACGAATTTATTTTTGACCATTATTCATCATAGCTCAATACTTTGTAATATCCAACCTTCACAGTAAATTGCACAGGCTAATTGTGCAGAAATTATTAAAGGAGCATAGTGGACTGAAAAATAGAAGCAGGCAACAGTCAGACAGTGAGCAACATTTATAGATTTTTATTATGTTGCAAAGAGGTCTTGTTGTTCAGGCAAGATCAATTAATGCTCACTTCACCTATATTTTCTAGCCAATCACCAGTGAGGGTTCCTCCCATTAAAGGGATATTAAACGCATTTTTTTTTCTTTCATGATTCAGATACAGCCTGCATTTTTAAGCAACTTTGTATTTTTTTTTCTTTGTTCTCTTTGTAGCATTATTTGAAAAAGTAGAAATGTAAGCTTAGAAGCTGAGCCATTTTTGGTTCAGGACCCTGGCTAACGCTAGCCACCACTAAGCAAGCACAACCCAGGTTCTGGAACAAAAATGGGCTGGCTCCTAAGCTTAAATTCCAACTTTTTTGATAATTGATTATAGGAATACATTAGAAAGTTGCTTAAAGGAACATTGTACTGTAAAATTGGTTTAGCCTTAATATGTTCCCAATAACGTGCTATAGTAGATGAGTATAAACTGTATTAGTAAATGTTTATGTTGTACATGAAATAATAACTTTCCTCATTAAACCATCAATCCATTGTTCTCAAAGAACATGCTAATATAAATGGGCTGAGCCTGCAGAAATAGCAGACTCCCTAATATTATCTATCTTTATATGCATTAAGGCCTTCTTATCTTATCTCTCTCTGTGCTTTCTATGCATTAAAAGGACAGTATACACCAATTTTCATATAACTGCATGTAATAGACACTACTTTAAAGAATAAGATGTACAGATACTGATATAAAAATCCAATATAAAACTGTTTAAAAACTTACTTAGTAGCTCTCAGTTTGGCTCTGTTGAAAAGGCAGCTGGAAAGCCCACTGCAAGTGACAGTGGAGGACACTCTAGTGGGTCTGTAATAAAATTAAGAGATAACTGAGTTGAAGTCTGTGTGTTGTTGTTACTTTGTTACAACTGGAGGGGCGGAGAGTGTGCTTACCTTTATAGGTCCACGTTGCAGTGGTTCCGGTCTCTTTTCCTGCTTCCAGACTTCGAGAGGATTTTCTTCTGTTGTGGTTTTTCTGCTGGTGGCTTCTATGGATCGCACAAGGAGAACTTCCGTACGCCCAAAGAGGTTCAGAGATGATGGCGGAGGATCCACTGGAGTCCGGGTGCCTGCAGGATAAATCATGGAGAGCTCAGATGAGGTTGTACCACCTAACCCCCAGGCCTGGTCCCCTGTAGCACATTTTGTTAGGGCTAGAGGTAGGGGGGAGGGGAAAGGCAAGGGCCCTGCTAGGCCACGAACAGTGATGGCTGCCCCCAGCACTAGTGTGGAGGTGGTTTCTGGTCCTAGTGGGGTGGGTTAGGGTGGGGAGACTTCCGCTGTAGAGACAGGCCTCACGCAGAATATGGGACAGGTGGGGCTGATGGAGGTATACCCCCCTTACAGATGCCGGTATCAACTTTACCCCCTGTCTTGGCTGCATCCGGAGTTGTGCAGCTGGCGGCACTCCCTCCCACTACCCTGTCTGCCCTCTTGGTACTCACCTCAGTGTGCCTAGAGGGATATGGCTGCACCTCACTAACGAGGCCCACAATAGGCCGAAACGTACATCTGGGGTTTTGCTGTTTCTCTCGTTTAGAGAGGGATTGCCTGGTATTTCTGGGCTGGACTGTACTGTGAAGTCAGGATCAGACTGATATGCTTCAGGAAAGTTCTTCTCTGTGAAAGGCACATGTTGAGCAAAAAGAGGCTGCTTCTTGGGTGGTAATGAGCCATAGAACAAGCTTTTAAGCTATTGTTCGTTCCCAGGTTCAGCGCTTCTCTCTTTTTATTTTTGCCCAGTCTCTGTCTGCTCGGGCGGTGGTGGCAGGTAATGGCCTGCAGGCCCTTGGGCACGGGGTGGAGGCTTTGGGCCTGCTGCAGCCCGGGGTGGCTGGGGCGGTTAGGCCCGAGATAGACCACGCCCCCATACATGACGCGACATGCACGTCATCATTGTCTGACGCTGAGAGCGATAATGACCACGGCCACAGTAGGACACAGAGGAGGCACAGGAGCAGGTGCATCTCTACCCACGGAGCTCCCAGTAAGTTGGGGAGGCTCTGGGGGGAGGGTGGGGCTCCAGGGGGGAGGTCGGGTGGGCAGGAGACCGTTAGGGAGCCAGAATTGAGTGGTGCAGTGCTTGATGCAGGCCTAGGTTGGGCTCCTGGAGGTGTGGGGTGGTGTCCGGAAGTGAGTGGTATGCCCGGTATGTCTGGCTCAGGTACGCAGTTTCATGCAGGGAGTGGTGTCACAGGATATGGAGTTGATGAGGGTATAAGGTTGCAGAGCCACTTAGGTGCTGTCAGTGGCTGGCAAAACACAGTGAGTGTGGGGTGCGCTGGCGTGAGCATGATGCAGGCAGCTGGGGCCATGATGGCAGGGAATCATACAATGAGCCAGTATGGTGGTGCAGAATGAGTCAGCACTATATCTACTAGCCAGCTGGGCCTCATAGCTGCGCCAATTATGTCATTAGGGAGTCAGGCTGTTAGCCAATATGGTGGTCAGCTGGGTGTTCGCACTCCTCTTGCTAGCCAAGAGGGCTTTGTTACAGGACCAGGTATTGGAGCAAGGGGCAGTGTGAGTTGTAGTGTAAGTGATCTGATGCAGGGGCATACTGGTTCCCCGGCTAGTGCGGGCCCAGGTGTGAATGTGGGGAATGTGGACTGGTAGAGGGTTGTTACTTCAGTCCTGGGCATCAACTGGGGTGGGAGCCTAGGTACTAGTGACAGGGGGGGCCCTGCTGGTGTCCTGCCCTCTTCCGAGAGTACTCCCCATCTTTCTGCTCTTTCACAGGAGACTATAGTGAATACTTCTTCCAGCGTGGCTGTGGGAGAAAGTGGAGCTTGTGCAGTGACAGAGCCCCCGCAGGTGGTGGGAACAGCAGCAGTTTCAGTGGTGGAACCCTCTACTTCAAATGCAGTGGGACAGGCGCCGGTGACTGGTAAGCTTTTACTTCCTATACACACACATGCTGATTTAAGTACATCATCTAGTGGGTCAGACTCAGAGAGTGGTAAGGCACTAGGGTTGATGGGAAAAGGTCAGCAGCGTATGTTTAGGATGATCAAGAAGATGTTCTCAGCTCAGGAGAGGCGAAGTCGGGGGTCTCAGGGGTCGCAGTAGTGACAGCAGGCCAACAGTTGGTGGCATGGAGTAGAGGGGTAGCAGCCCTCCCGCTATCTAGGAAAGTTGCCGTGCAGGTGGATACGTATCCTTGTTTAGTACATTCCCTTTATGGACACTTGAAAACTAAAATTATCAAGAAGATCCAGGAGGGGAGATATGTTCATATCTTCATATTGTCCGCAGAGGCTTATAGGGACAAGGAGAGGTCCGAGGATGGTACTGGACCCAAGAGGGTGAGGTGTCCAGAGACTTACGAGGAGTGGCAGAAATGCTTCAGGGTTATGGCGACGTGTTACGTCAACAGGTGGCTGGCTCAAGGGCATAATTTATACAAATATGCGGACACAATTGATAGCATTCACAAATGCTTTAAGGAAGGTGCGTTGCGGGAGTATGATATGGCCTTCAGTAGAAAAATGGTAGGCAACCCGTTGTTGCACTTCGGCACACAGGAACTTCACCTTTAGTTGAAACTGGAGTCGAAGAGTTCCCCCTCTCTGCCAGGGAGTATGAAGGCAGGTAGCTCACGGGCAAAAAAGCGGGAGAGGGAGTGCTGGAAGTATCAGGACAAATAGTGTGAGAGGGGATCAAATTCCTCCTTTCGTCACATCTGTAAATTCTGTAGCGGCCCAAACCCTGGAGTTGAATGCTCAAAGAGGAAAGAAGGTGGTTCTGACAAAGGAGTGCTTATAGGCGGAGTTGGGGGCAAGGGCAATGCCTCTTAAGGCGCTCGCCATGATCCTGTGGCTAGCATGCTACCCTGACAGGGAAGCGGCGGGGGTGATGCGGGAGGGGCTGACCGTAGGTTTTAGGATCCCGGTGCAACATTTAGTACAGGGGTCCGTGGTTCATCGCAACCTTAAGGCTTATGAATTCCCGGAGGTGGTGTGGGATAATATTCAAAAGGAAGTGCCATTGGGGAGGGTAGTTGGCCCATTCCAGGGCCAGCTATTCCCGGATTTGGTAGTTTCCCCCTGGGAGTTGTTCCCAAAAAGGAGGCTGGAAATTTTCAGCTTATACACCACCTTTCGTACCCAAAGGGGGCTTTGGTCAATGATGCGATAGATCCGACAATGAGCTTGGTACACTATCAATCGTTTGATGAGGCGGTGGATTTAGTAAGGTCGGCGGGGAGAGGGGCATTGCTGGCCAAGCTAGATATAGAATCAGCCTTCATATTGCTCCCATTGCACCCATCTGCTTTTATACTTATAGGTTTGAAATTTGATGGGGGATACTACATAGATAGATGTCTGCCTATAGGCTGTTCCTTATCCTACATACTCTTCGAGTGCTTTAGATCCTTTTTGCATTCGGTAGTGCAGGAGTCAGCGGAAGCGGAGTTGGTCCCCCATTATTTGCATGACTTTCTGCTGATAGGTGATCAGTAGATGAGGGTTATGAGAACGGTGACATTGGAGTTTGGTGTACCGTAAGCGGAGGTAAAAAACGCAGGGCCCATGCACGTGCCTTACATTTTTGGGGATCGAGATTGACACCGTGGTGGCGGAATGTCGCCTCCTGCAGGACAAAGTGGTTAAACTTCTGGCTGCGGTCAGGGCAGTGGCAGGTGCTGCTAGAGTTTTCCTTAAGCAGTTGCAGTCCTTATTGGGCATGCTGAACTTCGCGGGTAGGGTGATTCCTATGGGTCGCGTGTTCAGCAGGAAGTTGGAGGAACAGATGAAAGGTCAGAGGGTGGGCCCTGGCATATTTAGGGTCACTGCTGAAATGAAAGATGACCTCAGGATCTGGGAGTTATTTTTGACGCATTTTGATGGGGTTTGCTGTTGGCAACAGGACCCTATGTTGAACCAGTCGTTGCACCTGTTTACGGACTCAGCAGGCAACTTAGGGTATGGGGCATACCTGGAGGGCGAATAGAGCACGGCCCTATGGCCAAAGCAGTGGGTGACCAATGGTCTGACTAGGAATTTGGCGCTGCTGGAATTATTTCTGATAGTGGTGGTGGTTGAACTGTGGAGGCAAAAGCTTGCAAACAGGGCAGTGGTGTTCTGGTCAGACAATATGAGTGTGGTGTACGCCATTAATAGGATGTCGGCTGCGTCACCGGTGTAAGTGAGGTATCTTAGGCACCTGGTTTTGTGCTGCTTGCAGCTTAATATTGTGTTCACTGCTCATCATGTACCAGGGGTACATAATGTGGTGGCGGATGCGTTGTCTAGATTCAAGTGGGAGGAGTTTAGGAAGATAGCGCCGAGGGCAGCTGCCAAGGTTTACCTTGCCCCTTGTTTCTCTGGCAGTTGGCAATCTGTGGGCATCAATCATCCCGCTAGTGAAGGCGTCCCTGGCTCCCAAGACCTGGAAGTCTTATGAGGCACATTGGAAGGCTTGGGAAGCATTATGCTTGGAAAAGGGTTTCATGCTTCAGCACATATCTCAGGTCCAAGTTTTAGAGTGGCTGGTGTGGTTGAAGCAAACGGGGGTTTCTAGACTGGCTGCTCAAAGTCAGCTGTCATCAGTGGCGTTCTTTAGCAAGACGCTGGATATTCCGGAATTTTCTAATTCCTTTTTGGTGAGGCAGGTGCTGAAAGGTTGGGGCAGGTCGGAGACCAAGGCTGTTGAAAAGCGGGAACCGATTACCCATCAGAGTTTGAAAGAACTGGTGGGCGCGCTAGACAGTGTTTGCTCGGGTAAATATGAGGTGCTACTGTTTAGGGCAGCCTTTGCCGTGGCATTGGCTGAGGCTTTTAGAGTAGGCGAACTGGTATCTTCTGCGGCGGTTGGAGGCAAGGGAGGGATTCTGCTGGAGCATGTAAGGACTTCCAAGGAAAGTTTGTTGCTATTTGTGCTGTGTTCTAATATGGACCAAGTGGGGAAGGGGGCGTGGCTCCCATTGTCTAGGCATGTACTACCTGAGTATTGCCCAGTGGGTAATGTGAAGAGTTACATGAGGGTCCATCCGGCTGGGCCAATAGAGTTATTTGTACATTGTCGCTATTCCAGTTTAAGAGGGTCTTGGCTTTCGCAGCAACTGCTTGTGGGCTGGACCCCGCGTGGATTGCCTCCCATTCCTTCAGGATTGGGGCGGCAACTAGCGCTGCGACTCGGGGCGCACATGCGGGCGAAATCAAACATTTGGGTCCCTGGAGATCAGGATGATATAGGTTGTATATTAGGCCTTTGAAAGCAGATAGCTGAGCCCCCCCCCACCGGGAGCGGGGGAGAGGAGGGGCTGCTTTGCGTGGGCTAAGTGTGACATGTTCTTATGTGTGGTACCTGTTATGAGATAGTCTTGAGCTAAGTTATCCAACTGCTGTTGTTCTAGGTAAAGGCTCGTCGCCAGTACGTATTTGGATTGTGGGGCACTCGTTTGTGCACTGGGCCACGATCAGGGCTCTGCGCTCACCAGATGGCCAACAGTTGGGCCTTCCGGCATCAAAGGCTAGCATTTGCTGGCTAGGCCACCGAGGCCTATCCTGGAACGAGTTGCCCTCCCTCTTGCAGGATGCCTACAGGGGGTGGGGTCTACCGGATATTGTGGTTCTGCACCTAGGGGGTAATGACTTGGGATCCCTCCCTGCCTTGGACCTTATCAGACACATGGTTTCAGATGTGAAATGGCTTTGTCCATGGCTGCATGGTGTCAAGGTGGGATGGTCCAATGTGGTCGCACAACTGCAATGGAGGTTCGTGGTCTCTCAAAGGGCAGCATATAATGTTAGGAAAAAAGTGAACCGGGAATTGGGAAGAGCGGTCACGGCATTGTCGGGATTTATCGTTAGGCATGACAGCATTATGGCTGACAAGAAATCATTGTATCACCTTGATGTAGTGCATTTGGCGGACGAAGGGTTGGATATATTCCTGGCGGACCTAAGGAGAGCATTGTTGGCTTAAGTATAAAAAAAAAAATTGTTTGAACACTGCAAAATTATTTAACAATTTTGGCGAGGTTGTGGTCAAGAAGTTGCCAGTTTAATTGGCGGCAAGAGTTGCACTCAGTTTCTCTTGTGGCGATCGGTCATAACCCTGGAGCGAGCAGTTCGAATGATGAGTGATGGCCTTGGGGAATCGGGGAGAGATGATGCCCACTAGGTGCCGACCTAGGGGTTCCCCTCCCCGAAGTATGGCTGAAGAGCTCAGAAAATTAACATTCATTCTCTATGCTAAGAAGCGTCAGCAATCCGTGCTACTCTGTAGGTACTGTATGGGGCTGTGACCAGCTGTCGGTAGGGGATAGTTAGTTAGTGGTAAAGTGCCGCCAAGGGTTATAGAACTTTTGCAAAGTTCAAGTTAAAGAGTTGCCTAGGAAACTATAAATAGTTTTGATAAGTTTACGCTTTAATAAACGCGACCGTGACCGTTTTTTTCCCAATTCAATTGTTGTGTCTCATTTATTTTGTTAAGTAAGGTAAACATAAGGACGTAATAGGAGGTTTATCCCTTATGACAGTGGAGGGCCCTCTAATGGGTCTGTAACAAAATTAAGGGATAACTGAGTTGAAGTCTGGAGTTTACCATGTGTGTTGTTGTTACTTTGTTGCAACTAGAGGGGCGGAGAATGTGCTTACCTTTATAGGTCCATGCTGAACTGGTTCCGGCCTCTTTTCCTGCTTCCAGACTTTGAGAGGATTTTCCCGCCCACCCGTCCCCTTTGGAAGCTGAAGTTGGCGGCAAGGAGCTGAAGGTGGCATAGTGGTAGGGTCTTGCCTTTGGCTTGAGTAGGTTTTGTTGAATCAGCTCTATAAGCCCAGGTTTTAATTTAGACCTCCACCCTTAACCAGCGGGTTGTATGACAAGTTGGTAGGGGTCACTCTCCTGGGTTGGTGGTTTGTGCCCTAGCTTGGCGGTCGGTCATAGCCCTGGAGCGAGCAGTTCGAATGATGAGTGACGGCCTTGGGGAATCGGGGAGGATGACGCCCACTAGATGCCGGCCTAGGGGTTCCCCTCCTCGAAGTATGGCTGAAAAGCTCAGAAAACTAACATCCATTCTCTATGCTAAGAAGCATCAGCAATCCGTGCTACACTGTAGGTACCGTATGGGGCTGTGACCGGCTGTCGGTAGGGGATAGTTAGTTAGTGGTAAAGTGCCGCCAAGTCTTTTCCCAATTCAGTTGTTGTGTCTCATTTATTTTGTTAAGTAAGGTAAACAGAAGGACGTAATAGGAGGTTTATCCCTTATTGGAAATAAAACCCTCCCCCCTTCTTTTGCATATGAAAAAATCCTTTACACAAACAGGAGTAACCTGGAGTAGGTATCTGATGGTATTTGCCTAAAACTTTGGGGCTTAGTTAGGAGGCTGAAAATCACACCAATGTTATTTAAAAATAAGCAAAAATCTACATTTAAAAAAAACAAAAAACTTTATGGGCTATATAAATATATCATCTACAAAACATTTATGCAAAGAAAAAATGAGTGTATAATGTCCCTTTAAGGCAGGGGTGTATTTTGGCCAAGTCAAACAAGGCACTTGCCTAGGGAGGCAGATTTGGGGGGAGCGACACTTTTTGAGTCTCACTACACCCACACTCACTATACCCACACATACACGCTCACTGCACTACACACTCACAGCACTACACACACACACTGCACTACACACACTCACACACACTCTCCATATACTCATACAAACACACACACTCTTGAACATGAACATTTACTTTGAAATTGAAATTAACATTACATCCTCACCAAAAAATATTATTATTAAAAAAAATGCCTAAAACCTGGGGGGGGGGGGGGGGGCTTGTACACAGCTGAATTTTGAGTGCCTAGGGGAGCACAAAACCTAAATACGTCACTGCATTAAGGCCTTCTTATCTTATCTCTTTCTGTACACAATAGCCATCATCAGAGAACAACTGAAAAGGAACATTGTTTTACCTATCTCTTCCAGCCCCCACTTTTTCATAGAGAATACTAAAGTGTTCCTTTATTTCTGTACAGGTGGTGGTTTCAACAGGCAGAGGCAGATATTTTAAATGACAAAATACAGGTAAAGGCAAATTAGCTTTTTATTAGAAATGTGCGATTCGTTTCGGATCGAATCGGAAATTCAGCCGAATTCGTAAAATTCGGGATTCGGATCGATTCGAATTTCTGAATTAAAATAGTGCCGAATGTACCAAATAAATCCGAATTAGTTCGGATTTGTTCGGTAGATTTGGATGGTCATGGATTACACTAGTATTGTATAGTATATTAGGTTATATCACTCTGCTATCGGTTACACCTAATATACAGTACATAATACTAGTCTAATACACTGCACATACCACTTAACACTTACCAAAATTCAGAATTTCAGAACCAAATCGAACCGAATCCAGCTGAATTTATTCGAATCCGAATGAATCCAAAACGAATCCGAACCGAATTGATCCAAATTTTTCCGAATTCGAATCGATCCGAACCGAAATTAAAAAAAATCTGAATCGATCCGAACCGAGACGAATTTTTTCGCCATGCACATTATTATACTTTTTATAATCAATTTGATACACTCCATCTTGTAAAATTAATCATTTTAAACAGATTAACAGTAGAAAAAGTTACAATACATTATGATTTTATGTTTCACAAAAAGAGCAAAACAAGTACAAAAGGGTAATGATGTCAAGTTGAAGTATAGTAGGTTCAGGAGGAATTTGTAGAAGCATTTCTTTGGTGGTCAATTCACAGAATAAACTTCCATTAGAGGTGTAAAACACATTAAATTCCTGGGATAAGCATAAGTCTATCCTACATACCAATTAAACTTACCTTATAGGAAACACTTTATGGGCCTATGGTTCATATCTGCTGTCAAAATCTATATTTCTATGTTGACACATTTGAAGGTTCTACAATACGGATTGAATGTGCCTAGCATCCTCAGCACCCTCTATAACCCACTGAGGGCCACGTTACAAGTGGAGCGCTATAGAGAGAGCAGGGGGTGCTATCAATATTGTTGCAATGTGCTATGATTTGAGTGCAAATTGAAACTACAAGTCTATGGCAAAGAAGAATTACCAGAGAAGGTTAAATGCGGCAGAAATCCTTTTAGCATGCCCTATACTTTCAATGTATATCACGGCCGTGCTAAACATCGCTCATATTACAAGTTGAAAGTTATGTGTTGCACTCGAGTGAAAGACAAAATAGAATAATTAGTGTGACTTGAGACTTAAAATAAAGTGTTAGGACTGCATTAAAAGTGGCATAGAACACATATTAAAATAAAATATTACACTCATATGTAGACATATTTAATGTAAAATATAAGGGCTAGTTTCCATTGAGGTGCTAAAGATTGGAAACTGGTGGTAAAAATGTTTATCTCATTAAAATATAGGGAGAATTTTAATGTTACCACCAGTTTCTTAATTGTACCACCTCAATGGAGGCTAGTTTATCATTTACATACATGTTTTAAAAGGGTCTAAAAGGGATATGGAACATGTATATGTGTGTGTGTATTTATATATGGAGGATATATATACATATATGCGTGTGTATGTGTATATATGTCTATACATATGCAAACATTCATATTTAGTTCACACATAAATACAAATACACACGCACATATATATATGTATATATATATATATATATATATATATACTGTATATATATATATATATATATATATACAGTATAGTATATATATATATACTATATATATATATATATACAGTATAGTATATATATATTATATATATATATATATATATATATATATATAAATAAAGGAATACCAGAATGTGTAGCGCACTGTATCCAAATAAGCTCCAAAGTCAGTCAAAAAAGGAATATAAAATCCAAAATTGCTTTATTTAAACCATTAAAAGAATAGTCAATATACTGCCTCCATAAAATCACATCATGTAATCACAATGTGAACAGATAAACCTGCAGGTTTATCTGTTCACATTGTGATTACGTGATGTGATTTTATGGAGGCCGTATATCGACTAATCTTTTTATTATTATTATTATTATACTTTATTTATAAAGCGCCATCATATTCTGCTGCGCTGCCCATGGATACAGTTTATTAAAATAAAACAATAATATAAAACTTGTAAGAGGCAGGACAAAATTTACAAACACATTCAGGCGGAATTGAGGGCCCTATTCCCGTGGGAACTTACAATCTAGAAGGGAGGGAGGTTGAGAAACAGAAGATGAGGACTGCAAGATTGAATGAGGGAAATGTTGTTAGGTAAGAGAAATATTAGTAAGTTGGCTGGTAGGCTTCTCTGAACAGAAAAAGTCTTCAGGGAGCATTTAAAGGAAGAAAGATTAGGTCAAAGCCTGACAGCATGAGGGAGAGTGTTCCAGAGGGTAGGTGCTGCACGACAGAAGTCCTGCAGTCTATCATGAGAAGAGGTGATAGTCGCAGATGCAAGGGGCAGGTCATTGTTGGATCTTAGTGGGTGGGCTGAAGTATACTTGTTGATTAGAGAGGATAAGTAGAGTGGAGCGGTGTTGGTGAGCTCTTCGTATGCAAGGGTGAGAATTTTGAATTTAATTCTGATGTGAATGAGGAGTCAATGAAGGGACTCGCAGAGAGGTGCAGAAGATACAGAGCGACGGGAAAGGTGGATCAGCCTGGCAGAGGCATTTAGGATGGATTGAAGGGGGGAGAGGCGGGAAAGAGGAAGGCCAGTAAGTAGGTTATTGCAGTAGTCAAGTCGGGAAATAACAAGGGAGTGTATTACTTGCTTTGCAGTGTTAGCGCACAGAAAAGGTTGAATCTTGGAAATATTGCGTATATGGTTGCGGCAGTATGTAGAAAGCGATTGGATATGTGAGACGAAGGATAGATTTTAGTCAAGTGTAACTCCGAGGCAGCAGACTTGGGGCGATGGGAAAATGGTGATGCCGTCAACAGGGATAGAGAAGTCAGAAGTCAGCGTAGAGCTTGAGGGGGGATAAGAAGGAGCTCAGTCTTGGACATGTTAATCTTTAGGTGGTGAGAGGCCACCCAGGAAGAAATACCAGATAAGCAGTCACTGACATGAGAGAGCACAGAAAGAGAGAGAGCAGGGGTGAAGAGGTAGATCTGGGTGTCATCAGCATAGAGGTGATATTTGAAGCCATAACTGTTGATAAGTTCACCCAGTATAAATGGAGAAGAGTAGAGGACCCAGAAAAGATCCTTGAGGTACTCAGACAGAGGCATTGGAGAGGAGGAGTCACCGGCAAATGACACAGAAAAAGATCTGTGAGAAAGATAGGAGTGAATCCAGGAAAGAGCAGTGTCACAGAGGCCAAAAGAGCTAAGGGTCTGTAGGAGGAGGGGGTGGTCAACTGTGTCGAAGGCAGCTGAGAGGTCAAGTAAGATGAGTATAGAGTAGTGGCCAATATTTTTAGCAGAGAGAAGATCGTTCATAACCTTAGTAAGGGCAGTCTCAGTTGAGTGTTTGGGGTGGAATCTGGATTGCAGGGGGTCAAGCAAGGAGTTGGCGGACAGGAAGTGGGTTAGGCGGTTGTAAACTAGTTTTTCAAGGAGTTTTGATGTTAGTGGAAGCAGTGATATGGAGCGGTAGCTTTCAGGAGAATTAGGGCCGAGGGAGGGTTTTTTGAGTATGGGAGTGACTTTAGCGTGTTTGAAAGAAGATGGGAATGAGCCGGTAGAGGTTAAATATGTGGGTAAGAGCAGGAGTGAGGGTGGAAGATAGGGAGGGTATTAGATGGGAAGGGATAGGGTCGATCGGCCAGGTAGTGAGGTGTGAGGAAGATAGTAAGGAAGAAACTTCATTCTCAGTGGCTGGATGGAAGATGCAGAGGGTGGCAAAGGGAGTAACTGGGCCTGTTGTTGGAATATTGCAGGCTGGTGTTGGGACGTTGCTTCGGATAGTACGTGTTTTGTTTAAAAAGTAGTCTGCCAGGTCTTGAGCACTAAAGATAGACGGGGGTGGAGCAGGTGGGTAGAGGAGAGAGTTAAAGGGGGAGAAGAGTCGTTTAGGGTTTGAGGAAAGAGTAGATATGAGAGAGGAGAAGAAGGTTTGCTTGGCTAAGTGAAGGGCAGACGAGTATGAGCGAAGAATAAACTTATAGTGCATGAAATCAGGTTCAGAGTGAGTTTTCCTCCAGACATGCTCAGCAGTACGGGAGCATTTTTGCAAATAGCGTGT
The DNA here is from genome assembly GCF_027579735.1 of Bombina bombina. Taxonomy (NCBI): domain Eukaryota; kingdom Metazoa; phylum Chordata; class Amphibia; order Anura; family Bombinatoridae; genus Bombina; species Bombina bombina. The sequence goes on along the minus strand of NC_069506.1, from coordinate 245,300,332 downwards.
TTGCTGAGAGTGCCAGGGATTCAACTGACGGTGTGATGTTTTGCGCAGTTGGGGAGGGGCAAGTGTGTCTAGTTTGAATAAAGCAATTTTGCATTTTATATTCCTTTTTTGACTGGCTTTGGAACTTATTTGGATACAGTGCGCAACACATTCTGGTATTCCTTTATCTGTTTGGGCGTGCGGAGCAGACACACAGTGTAAGCAGCACTTTATATTCCTTGCTTGCTCCGTATCTCTCACTCTCTATTGTGTCGGTCAGAAGTTACAGCAGCTAGTGCTGTGGAATCTACTATCAAGGTGAGAACGTTTTGGCGCTTTCCCTGCAGAGTTTTGGTTCCTATATACAGTATATATACACTTTAGAGCCCCATCCAGTCAAACACCTTGAAATATCCAATATCAATTGTAAACAAATGGAATATGTTTTTTTTTTATAGAAATACCTCAAACACCTATGTTCTTTACTTAAAAGAAAATGTTCTTTATAATTTAACATATTTTACACATTCAAAGAGTGCTACTTAAAAGGACATCATACTGTAAAATTGTTCCTCTTAATGTGTTTCCAATGACTTGCTGTGCAAGTTGTAAAGTATTAAATGTACTGTATGTGAAATTGCTCTTTTAGATTTTTTGCATCTGAAATTGCTCTGAAACTGCAAACCATTTAATTGGGCTGAGCTTACAGAAATAGCAGACATCCTTATATTATCTTTTTCTCAAATACCAATACTTAGGGCCTGATAATCTTAAACTCGCTGCTCTGTTGAGATTATCTAAGGTGTTTTATCAACTCCAAGAAATTTATAAAGGCAAATTTAGTTTGAGAGCTGTTTTTCACAATATACTTTGTTCTGCAGATGAAGGAGGGACACCTATATTACAACATAATGCTAAATAAAAGACCCCAAAGATTTTGTGGGATTTCTCGCCATGCCAGCTAATTTTTGATCATTGGACCCCTAGAGAGACCAATTGAAAATTAACATTTTAGTTCCTCTCTCCCCATTCCCCATGAGGCTGCTGCCATCTCTTGTTTACATCACCTTTCTTTAGAAAATACAGCAGTATTCATATTTTTAGTATAAGCAAAATTAGGTATTTCAAATGAAAAAATAAATGTAAAAGAGCTATTTGTAAACAACATTGTATACATTGTAAACAACATAATATACATTTCAGTTGTCAAAATAGATCATTGGGAACACATGAAAGGGGTTAAACATTTACAGTTAAAGAGATAGTAAAGTCCAAATTTAACTTTCATGATTCAGATAGGACGTCATTTTAAACAACTTTCTAATTTACTTTTATCATTAAATTTGCTTTGTTCTCTTGTTGTTCTTAGTTGTAAGCTAAACCTAGGTAGGCTCATGTGGTAAGTTCTAAGCCTTTGAAGGCTGCCTCTGCATTTGACAGTTTTTCACAGCTAGAGGGAGTTAGTTCATGTGTTTCATATAGATAACACTGTGCTCACACACGTGGAGTTATTTAAGAGTCCACACTAATCGCCTTAAATGCAAGTCTGTCAAAAGATGCTTAGATACAAGGTAATTACAGAGGTACAGAGGTATAGCAAGTATATTAATATAACAGTGTAAGTTATGCAAAACTCGGGTATGGTAAATAAAGGGATTATCTGTTTAAACAATTACATTTTTGGTGTTTACTGTCCCTTTAAATGTCCCTTTAAAGAGCTGCCGAGTTTGATATATGGCAGTTCAGTTTAGTTTCCTGTGAGCAGTGTATGTTCTGTCTGCAGTGTCTGTTCTGTCTGCAGTGTCTGTGTGGTCTGCAGTGTCTGTTCTGTCTGCAGTGTCTGTTCTGTCTGTAGTGTTTGTTCTGTCTGCAGTGTCTGTGTGGTCTGCAGTGTCCTGTCTGCAGTATCTGTGTGGTCTGCAGTGTCTGTTCTGTCTGCAGTGTCTGTTCTGTCTGCAGTGTCTGTGTGGTCTGCAGTGTCCTGTCTGCAGTATCTGTGTGGTCTGCAGTGTCTGTTCTGTCTGCAGTGTCTGCAGTGTCTGTGTGGTCTGCAGTGTCCTGTCTGCAGTGTCTGTGTGGTCTGCAGTGTCTGTTCTGTCTGCAGTGTCTATTCTGTCTGCAGTGTCTGTGTGGTCTGCAGCCTGTGTTCATTTTCTTTCAGAAGTATTCTGTGCTCCTGGTAGAAACAAGCAAACTGTTCTGCATTTAGGGGCCGGAAAATAAAGCCAATAATACGATTGGAATTGACTTGTGTCTTAAAGGAGAGTCTGACCTGTTCCATGCAGCAGTGTTTTTAGAATTTTTTTAGCTACTACTCCAGCAGGAAAACTTGCTAACTGTGTCTATTTTCACAGGACTGCCCAGGCTTTCAACCTCATGTCCTGTGGTCTTTTTGTCTGTGAGGTATTTTTGACATTGCAAATATCTGCCCTGAGGGGAAGGCCTGACATAGTTCTCTGTTCCTGTGGAAATCAGATATGAGTTTGTTGTTACAAAAGTAGTAAAGATACTATAAGGTATGCAGTAAGCAAACACATTGTTTTATTGAAAAAATCATTACAAATACATACATAGGGTTGCCATCTTGGCCATATTTTCCTGTACACTTATGAGTTACACATGCTGCAGGGTGTGGTAGTGAGGAACATGAATAGTGCTGTCCAGGATCACTATGTGTGTGCTTTACAGGGGTACAATGCATGTACCCCCCCCCCCTCCCCTCTGCACACTCTGCAACATGTATAACTTATAACTGACCAGGAAAACATGGCTGAGGTGGCAACCCTAATACAGACATTGATAGCGTCTAAGTACTGGTATGTCTGATGTGTTTCACGCCCCCTAGTGGCGCTTAATTATAAACTATCCCTCCTTAGTTACACCTGTTTTTATGGTAAGGAATGGAATTAACCTCTTACATATCAATTAAAGACAACATGCAATAAAAAAAAAATACATAAACTTAGCCAAAGGCACTGCTACATATAAAATACAAAAAGAACGTGATATTAAATTATTCAAATTAATATATATTCATCATAAATCTTTGTAGATGTAGAATATATACCCAAATTTCATTTTTTTTTAATAAATTTTTTTAAAAACAGGCAAATCTGAGTAAATGCCACAGTGTCATCACTGGAGGAAAAAACGTAAAGGGACACTCAAGTCAAAATTAAACTTTCATGATTCAGATAGAGCAGCCATTTTAAATAACTTTCCAATTTACCTCTATTAACAAAAAGGAACTCACAGACTACACGTATATGCATTTGTTATTGGCTGATTGCTATCCCATGGTATAGGGGGAGTGGAAATATACATAACTTTGAAATTTGTCAGAAACAAATCTACTACTCATTTGAAGTGCTATTGCATTGTCTTTTTAGCATACATGTGTTCATTATGCTACTGTATATACTGGTCCTTCAAGAATCCAATATGGCTGCTCCTTTTTAAAAATTGTATTCCTAATTCCTCCTCACAGTTGCTATATCCATCACTTGGATTGATTGATTGATAAGTCTGCTATATTAGAAAATAGTCATAATAAAATGTTTGGTCACCGCAGACCTGCGCACTGAATCGAATCCTAACCTCGTGTGTGGCTTTACACGTTTTTGGAAAGTAGTGATACTAATGTTATAAAAAAAAACTATAGAAGACCTAAACCAGGTAACACTATCGTACATACCACTTCACAACACCCAAAACATCTCAGCCTATCCCTAAGGGCCAATTTATTAGACCTAGAAGAAATACTGAATTGGATTCAATGTATGAATAAGAGTCTGTGGAACTTAGGGATGGTGCAAGCCGATGACATTTTGCAACCTCTAATTAAGCACTGCAAATTTGTTCAAAAAGGCCATGCACATTAGCTTAAATTGTGTCCCCTAGTTTAGTTATGAGGAATAAAACTGGAAAACGGTTCAGTTGGTTATCTAAGAAGGGCAATTTTAAAGGGACAGTCTATTCCAGAATTGTTATTGTTTAAAAAGATAGATAATGTCTTTATTACCTATTCTCCAGTTTTGCACAGCCAACATTGTTATATTAATACACTTTTTGATGATGAAAGTAAACTGGAAAGTTTTTTAAAATTGCATGCCCTATCTGAATTATAAAAGTTTAATTTTTACTACACTGTCCCTTTAAATGTGGTAGTAGCTGTTATAATACCTGCTGCCATATGAAATCTGGTGATACATCTGTTTCAAATGTAAATACAAATAATGATTCTATTGATTCCTATGCATATTTCTGTACCTCATATGTAGTGTATCTACTTTCTTGCAACCTGTGTAAATGTCAAAATGTTGGTAAAACCACACATGAGGTCAGGACTAGATTTAGTGAGCATGTCAGAGACACAACATTTTATAATGAGGACTCTGCAGTGGCCAAACATTTTAATTATGACCATTTTTCTAATATAGCAGACGTGTCAATCCAAGTGGTAGGTATAGCAACTGTGCCACCTAGAGGAGGAAATAGAAATACAATTCTTAAGAAGAAAGAGCTATATTGGATTCTTAAAGGGACATTAAACACTTTAGTAATATAAAATGATAAATCATACATATACAAAAAACTCTACAATATACTTTCATTATTTATTTTGTCCACTTTTCCTGAAATTCCATTCTAAAATTGTGAGCATTTCAGTTCCTGTTAGAAATAGAAGTGCAGAGCACTGTTAAATTCCACACAGCCATTGGCTACACACTCTAGTGACCTATTTACAACTATCCCTAATTGGCCACAGCAGAAAATGTAACCTAAGTTACAACATGGCAGCTCCCATTGTTTTATAGACACAAAGAGGCCCATTTATCAAGCTCCGAATGGAGCTTGAGGGTCCATGTTTCTGGCGAGTCTTCAGACTCGCCAGAAACGCAAGTTATGGAGCAGCTGTCTAAAGACCGCTGCTCCATAACCTGTCTGCCTGCTCTGATGAGAGAGATCGCCACAATTCAACCCGATCGAGTACGATCAGGTTGATTGACACCCCCCTGCTGGTGGCCGATTGGCCGCAAGTCTGCAGGGGGCGGCGTTGCACCAGCGGCTCACAAGAGCTGCTGGTGCAATGCTGAATACTGAGAGCGTATTGCTCTCCGCATTCAGCGATGTCTGTCGGACCTGATCCGCACTGTCGGATCAGGTCCGACAGACCTTTGATAAATAGGCCTCTAAAACGTTACACTTTTTTTGTCACGGCTAGATTACGAGTTTTCTGTTATGGGTGAAAAAGCCTCTTAACGCTGCTTTTTCACTACCGCTGCTATTACGAGTCTTGTAGGTACAGCTGTACCGCACACTTTTTTGGCCGTCACGCAACATAACTACCACAGCTTTCAAAAAGTCCTTTTTAAATGGGACTTCCATAGCGCCGGTATTACGAGTTTGCCTGTCCGGCCAAAAAGTGAGCGGTACAGCCTATACCGTCAAGATCTGTACCATAAACTGAAAGTCAGTAGTTATGGCTTTTATGTTACAAAGCTGTAGCATAAAACTCATAACTAAAGTGATAAAAAGTACACTAACACCCATAAACTACCTATTAACTCCTAAACCGAGACCCTCCAGCATCGCAAACACTAAAATAAAATTATTAACTTCTAAACTGCCGCTCCCGACATTGCCGCCACTAGAATAAACATATTAACCCCTAAACCGCCGTACTCCCGCATCGCAAACACTAGTTAAATATTATTAACCCCTAATCTGCTGTCCCTAACATCACCGCAACCTACATTACTGTTATTAACCCCTAATCTGCTGTTATTAACCCCCAAAAATCGCCGCCACTATACTAAAGTTATTAACCCCTAAACCTAACTCTAAGTCTAAGCCTAACACCCACTAACTATAATATAATTTAAATAAATCTAAATAAAAAATACAATTAATACCTAAATAATTCCTATTTAAAACTAAATACCTATAAAATAAACCTTAAGATAGCTACAATATAACTAATAGTTACATTGTATCTATCTTAGGTTTTATTTTTATTTCACAGCTAAGTTTGTATTTATTTTAACTAGGTAGACTAATTACTAAATAGTTATTAACTATTTACTAGCTACCTAGTTAAAATAAATACAAATTTACCTGTAATATAAAACCTAAGCTGAGTTACACTAACACCTAACCTTATACTACAATTAAATAAATTACATTAATTAAATACAGTTAACTAAATTACAAAAAAACAAACACTAAATTACACGAAATAAAAAAGAAATTATCAAATATTTAAACTAATTACACCTAATCTAATAGTCCAATCAAAATAAAAAAGCCCCCCCCCCACCAAAATAAAAAAAAACTATCCTAAACTAAACTGCCAATGGCCCTTAAAAGGACCGTTTGCGGGGCATTGCCCCAATTAAATCAGCTTTTACCTGTAAAAAAATACAAACAACCCACAACAGTAAAACCCACCACCCACACAATCAAACCCCCCAAATAAAATCCTATCTAAAAAAAAAACCTAAGCTCCCCATTGCCCTGAAAAAAGCATTTGGATGGGCATTGCCCTTAAAAGGGCATTTAGCTCTTTTCAGCCTAAACCCTAAGCTAAAAATAAAACCCACCCAATAAACCCTTAAAAAAACCTAGTTTTTGAAGACCGGACATCCATCCTCAATAAAGCCGGGAGAAGTCTTTATCCAAGCGGCAAGAAGTCCTCAACGAAACCGGGAGAAGTCTTCATCCAGACGGCAAGAGGTGGTCCTCCAGGTGGGCAGAAGTCTTCATCCAGATGGCATCTTCTATCTTCATCCTTCCGACGCGGAGCGGCTCCATCTTCAAGACATCCGGAGCGGAGCATCCTCTTCAATCGACGGCTCTTACAGAATGAAGGTTCCTTTAAGGGATGTCATCCAAGATGATGTCCTTTGAATTCCGATTGGCTGATAGAATTCTATTGGTTGATGCAATCAGCCAATAGGATTGAGCTCACATTCTATTGGCTGTTCCAATCAGCTAATAGAATGCAAGCTCAATCCTATTGGCTGATTGGATCAGCCAATAGGATTGAAGCTCAATCCTATTGGCTAATTGCATCAGCCAAAAGGATTTTTTCACTTTTAATTCCGATTGGCTGATAGAATTCTATCAGCCAATCGGAATTCAAGGGACGCCATCTTGGATGACGTCCCTTAAAGGAACATTCATTCTTCAGTAGCCATCATCAGAAGAGGATGCTCTGCGCCAGATGTCTTAAGGATGGAGTCGCTCCGCGTCGGAAGGATGAAGATAGAAGATGCCATCTGGATGAAGACTTCTGCCCGCCTGGAGGACCACTTCTTGCCACTTGGATGAAGACTTCTCCCGGCTTCGTTGAGGACTTCTTGCTGCTTGGATGAAGACTTCTCCTGGCTTCGTTGAGGATGGATGTCCGGTCTTCAAAAACTGTAAGTGGATCTTCGGAGGTTAGTGGGTTTTTTTTTAAGGGTTTATTGGGTGGATTTTATTTTTAGCTTAGGGTTTGGGCTGAAAAAGAGCTAAATGCCCTTTTCAGGGTAATGGGGAGCTGTGAAATAAAAATAAAACCTAAGATAGATACAATGTAACTACTAGTTATATTGTAGATAGCTTAGGGTTTATTTTATAGGTAAGTATTAAGTTTTAAATAGGAATTATTTAGGTATTAACTGTAATTTTTATTTAGATTTATTTTAATTATATTAAAGTTAGTGGGTGTTAGAATTAGGGATAGATTTAGGGTTAGGGGTTAATAACTTTAGTATAGTGGTGGCCACGTTGGGGGCGGAAGATTAGGGGTTAATAAGTGTAGATAGGTAGCGACAACATTGGGGACGGCAGATTAGGGGTTAATAAATGTAGGCAGGCGTCGGCAATGTTGGGGGCAGCAGATTAGGGGTTAATAAGTGTAATATAGGTGGTGGCGACATTGGGAGCGGCAGATTAGGAGTTAATAAGTGTAATGTAGGTGGCGGCAACATTGGGGGCGTCAGATTAGGTGTTAATAAGTGTAGGTAGGCGTCGGCGATGTTGGGGGCGGCAGATTAGGGGTTAATAAGTGAAATATAGGTGGCGGCGACATTGGGCGGCAGATTAGGGGTTAATAAGTGTAATGTAGGTGGCGGCAACATTGGGGGCGTCAGATTAGGTGTTAATAAGTGTAGGTAGGCGTCGGCGATGTTGGGGGCGGCAGATTAGGGGTTAATAAGTGAAATATAGGGGGCGGCGACATTGGGCGGCAGATTAGGGGTTAATAAGTGTAGGTAGGTGTCGGTGATGTTGGGGGCGGCAGATTAGGGGTTATTAAGTGTAATGTAGGTGGCGGCGACATTGGGGGCGGCAGATTAGGGGTTAATAAGTGTAATGTAGGTGTTGACGATGTCTAGGGCGGCAGATTAGGGGTGTTTGGACACGGGGCTTATGTTAGGGTGTTAGGTGTAAACATAACTTTTCTTTCCCCATAGGAATCAATGGGGCTGCGTTACGGAGCTTTACGCTCCTTTATTGCAGGTGTTTTTTTTAGCCGGCTCGCCCCATTGATGTCTATGGGGAAATCGTGCACAAGCACGTAAAACCAGCTCAAAGCAGCGCTGGTATTTGAGTGCGGTATGGAGCTCAATTTTGCTCAACGCTGACATATTGCCTGCTAACGCCGGGTTTATGAAAACCTGTAATAGCAGCGCTATAGGGAAGTGAGTGGTGGAAATAACTTGCAAGTTAGCCCCGAGCCGCTGATAACGCAAAACTCGTAATCTAGCCGTCACTATTTTAACAACGAATGAAACTTAAAAAAAATACATCTACATGTTATTCCCAGACTTATCTTTTCTTTGATTGCATCATTCTATCCAGCATTTATTAAAGGCCAGATAACAAGTGGAGAGCTAAATATCGCTTTCATGAAAGGGATATTTGCGCTCCACTGAGTAATACCAGGGCACACTAATGTTCACTAATGCTGGTATTACAAGTTGACAGCAATGTGAAAGCTACCATTTAGTGCTCCAGACACCTTCACACACCTGAGCTTATGTACCTCCTTTTCAACAAATATACCAAAAGAACTAAGACAATTTGATAAGTATATTAGAAAAACTTGCCCAAAATATCTAAGACTTTTTAGCATTTTTGCTATCACTTCATTTAAACAGAAATAGTGCCTTTGTTTTTTTGTTTTATTTACCTATGAAAATATATAAATATATATTTAAAGTAGAGAACCCAAAGTATTGATCTAGGCCCATTTTGGTATATTTGATACCACTATTTGGCCACTAAATACAATCATATAAAAATAATTGTTACGCTTTTTGCAACTTTGGGTTTCTCATTGAAATTATTTACACACAACTACAGCAATCCTAAGACAAATGGTTGTAAAAGCTTCTCTGGGTCCCCTATGTTCAGAAACAGCAGACATGCATGGCTTTGCCATTGATTTTTGGCAATTAAAAGGCCACTAATTACAGCTTAGGGTTGTTGTGGTGAGCAGAGAGATCACAGAGGGTGAATTTATACCCCACATTTTACTTGCTCTTAGTTATATTGATAAAAAAAAAACTGCTCCGCGCCTTTGATCCACTAATGCAATTTAGAGACAACAGTCTGTCTTATCACCGGTATATAAATAAACAACTTTGAAAGAAGAATAGTCCAGCTTTATCCGTTAAAAGGTGAAATTCTTTATTAACCCCTTAATGACCACAATGTACCCTGTATGTCACTGGTCGTTAAGGGTTTTTTTCAGGACATAATAGCACAAGTCTAGCAAGAACACGCTATTAATGCCCTCCCTCCAGCAGGCTTTGTGGAATAGAGCAGTCTCAATGCTGGTGGCAAGGGGTTATCCATTTAAAAAGAAGTAACGAATCACAGCAAAAGCTTAGTAGGTGTAGAGGGCGCAGCACTGTATGGCTTACGCGTTTCGGATTAGCTCCGTAGTCAAGCTGGACTATTCTTCTTTCAAATATATTCCTTCCAGTTACCAGCTTATCAATTTGTTGCCGTTTTTCATCAAGGAGCACTTGTGCAGCTTGTTACTTTTCTCATATCAAGGAGCTGCGGGTCAGCCGCACACAGCCTACTGAGGCGTAGTCTCACCAGGGTTTCAGCGGAGGAACTACGGGTGACGTCAAGTACAGCTGAACAGGCGGAGTTACATCGGGTTTTCCACACAGAGAGACACACAGGCACAGACGCCAGGACATCATCTGGGATAAGTTGAGACTAGTGGGAACATACACAGCCTCGTCCCGCATTGGATCCATAGCGTTGCACAGTGCCGCTCTATACTTACGGGTGAAAACAGTCCCCGGCTTCTTCTCTTGGAGTCCTGCAGCTGTATACGCCCTTCGATTGGTGAGTCACCGGTGATTACTTTTCTTCTATACCCGCTGAAGCTGATATAATCTGGATAGAGACTATCGTTTATTTAGCTGCACTTGTATTACAATTTGGAGTTTTCAAGTGGTTTACAATTGATTGCTATATTGACATTGGGTTTCTCTCTCATATATTGTCTATAAATAAACAACGTCATAACATTTCATTGCCAGCTTTTAAAGAGGAAAGTTGTTCATTACTTAATCAATACATTTTGAGGCTCTAGTTATCTCATTAGAATACAACTTTTGACACTTTAGACTCGATTTATCAAGCCCTTCTCTCCCCTTTGACTGCAGATTCACACAAGTGAACCTCAAGTCAGGATTTATCAAGCTGTTCTCTACCTCATAGGTGGAGAATTTCAATCTCATGGGTCTCTTCCAACCAGGGAGACTGACAGCTGCTGCCCATGCATGATTGGCTGTGCACAGACCGGGAACGGGGTTGTACACTAGTGCACAGGAGCGCTCATGTTTTTATGTGAATACCGTCAGCTACCTTCTCCAGCTTGCTCCTGTTTGTGTAAAGGTTCTTTTCATATGCAAAAGAAGGGGGGGGGGGTGTCTGATATTTCCCACTTGCACTACCTTTTCAACAGAGCAAAACTGAGAGCTTCTAAGTAAGTTTTTAAACCATTTTATACTGGATTTTTATATCAGTATCTGTGCATCTTATTCTTTATAGTAGTGTCTATTACATGCAGTTATATGAAAATGAGTGTATACTGTCCCTTTAAGCTTGTAATCTTCAGCTACTCTCCTTCTCTTGTTCCGCTTATAAGCAGCCAAGTCTTCTTTATATTTCAAGACTTGCTCCTAAAGCATGTTGATCCACTCTTCGCTTTTATCCGTTACCAGGACAGAGCCGTGTTCAGATTCAAAGATCCGGCGTTCTTCATCCAGAAGGGATAGTGCTCTTCTAGTCTCCTCCACTACCAGCAGCAACAGGTCTAACAAACATTTATTGCGGATCCTGCACCAGCACTCGCAGAACTCAGGGTTGTTCCGGCCCACAGTGGGAATATTCTTTATTCTAAAGCCTCTAAGAATCTTGGATTCTTTATGATATTCCAATAAGGAGACTCTGTGTAAGTAGTAAGTGTAAGTAGTAATTTACTTCTTTCTTTTTTATCCTTAACGGTTCTTTGTAGATGTCCCTGGGCTTTTCTTTGATTTCCAATTCTTCCAATTTATCTTTGTAAATTATCCTTTCTGCGGCTGTACTGTCAGAAGAGTAGGTAAGTGCTTTTTGTTCTTGGCTGCAGCTTGGATATTTCATATCACTGGTGAAAGAAATAAGTTTTTTTGGGGTATAATTCTGTTATCCCTAATTCTTCAGCATGGGGGTGCACATATCCTTTGTTTCACACACTTTTTCCAAGTGGATCAGGCACTCCAAACGAGTAAGTTGTGCTAAGTTTTACTATATATTCGTATTTAAAAAAAGAAGACTCAGTGTTTCTTCAAATACACTGTTACTTTATTTTGTGGTTACATCCAATGTTTCAGCCTACACTTTGACCCACTTCCAAACTCTCATTATATACATACCAATGATTAACTAATAATTGCCGTATGATTTTCACCACACCTGTCCTCACACTTAACACCACCATATTCTCTGGAGTATATCGCCATCTACTGGACGGCTGAATATCAGCACACGTTGCAAACTCCAGTATTTTAATTTTAAGGTTGTTCAGTTGAAGGCATCATAAGGCTATAATCACATCTGCAATTCACAATATCAAATTTACACTTATATGCATTTATATCATATTCACCAGAAATAATAAATTTGCTTAAGACAGCAAATACTCCTATAGAAAACAGGTCAAGGACAGATAGGTGTGTAGGCCCCTAGGGGCCACTGTGTCCAGTTCCACTTTCCATTGGGTCCCCTCTGTAGCAACAATTTCTTCCTATTTCCTCCCCTTTTTAACTTTGGTACCTGATCTATTGAGTAGCATCTCAGACTTGACACAGGATGTCTCTTTTCCAAAAAATGCTTCACCACTGGTTGGTCAGTTTTGCCTGAGTCTATAGCCTGCCTTATGCTGGATCTATGTACAGCCATACGTTCTTTTAATGCACATTCCATTTTTCCAATATACATTTACCCACATCGACATTTGATAATGTATACTACGTACTTAGACTAGTAATGTAGTCCCTGTTTTATTTTGTATCTCTTGCCTCTATGGCTATGGGTGAAGGTGTTTCCTAATATTAGATTGTCACAGGTAACACACCCATGGCAACAATATACCCCTCCTTTCCTAGTCAAGAAATGTGCCTTCTGTGTCTCATATTTCTCAGTTGGATCTGCTTGTACTAGCATATCTCTAAGACTCCTTCCTTTTCTGTATGACAAGATAGGGATATCTTTTGTAAAGGGCCCTAATTTCTAATCCACCTCCAATATCTTCCAATTATCCAATACAGCTTGACGTAGCTTACATGTGTCTGTGGTGAAGTCAGTTATGAAGTATAGCCTTTCTCCCTGATCCTTGTTTTTAACCTGACCACTTCCTTTCATGTCCAGCACTTGTTTTTTACTCTCATCTATTACCCTTTCAGGGTAACCTCTTTGCAAAAACCTCTGACCCATATCCTTCACTGCCGCCTCCCAGGCATTTGTGTCTGATGTCAGTCTGACTGCCCTTACTATCTGTGCCTTAGGCATGGATCTAAATAGATGTTTCAGGTAGAATCTGTCAAATCTAACCAAGGTGTTTCTATCGGTTAACTTCCTAAATATCCGAGTCTCAAACCTGTTACTCTCCTTCACAATTTCAATATCAAGAAATTCCATTTTTTTGTGCATTCTATTTTGTGTATATGTATATATGTAATAGTTCAAGCTGGGACTGCACTCACTGGGTTTAGATAAATCAAATATTATTTATTGCATGTTGACATTTCGGGGTTCGCAGACCCCTACCTCAGATCAGACAGTGTATAGTGATAACAGTGCAACTTAAATATACTTAGCCCCACCCCCAACAAATTCAAAAAATTGTGCCAAAATCTGTAACCATGACAACCTAACAGTCGTTGCTTAGTTACTAACATAAACTGAGCACAGTGTATTTACAGTTGCAGATATATACAATATCAAGTGCTTTTCCAATGCAGTTAAATGTAAATACAGTAAGAAGAAACATCCCTTGGAATATAACTATCTCCAGATGTCTCAAAAATGTGAAGTTCAAAATATTTACAATCTTCAATCACAACTGTGTTTAAACATATACGGCTAGATTACGAGTTTTGCGTTATGAGTGAAAAGCCTCATAACGCTGCTTTTTCACTACCGCTGCTATTACGAGTTTTGCAGGTATAGCTGTACCGCACACTTTTTTGGCTGTAACACAACATAACTACCGCACATTTCAAAAAGTCCTTTTTGAATGGGACTTTCAAAGCGCCGGTATTACGAGTTTTGCCTGGGAGGCCAAAAAAGTGAGCGGTACACCCCCTTCAAGATTCGTACCGCCATCTAAAGTCAGTAGTTATAAGTTTTACGTTACAAATCTGTAGCATAAAATTTATAACTAAATTGTTACAAAGTACACTAACACCCATAAACTACCTATTAACCCCTAAACCGAGGCCCTCCCGCATCGCAAACACTAAAATAAAATTATTAACCTCTAATCTACCGCTCCGGACATCGCCGCCACTATAATAAGCACATTAACTCCTAAACCGCCGCACTCCTGCATCGCAAACAATAGTTAAATATTATTAACTCCTAATCTGCTGCCCCCAACTATACTAAAGTTATTAACCCCTAAACCTAACCCTAACACCCCTAACTTTAATATAATTAAAATAAATCTAAATAAAAATTACTATCATTAACTAAATAATTCCTATTTAAAACTAAATACTTACCTGTAAAAATAAATAAGCTAGCTGCGATATAACTAACTAATAGTTACATTGTAGCTATCTTAGGTTTTATTTTTATTTCACAGGCAAGTTTGTATTTATTTTAACTAGGTAGACTAGTTAGTAAATAGTTATTAACTATTTACTTGCTACCTAGTTAAAATAAATACAAATTTACCTGTAAAATAAAACCTAACCTGTCTTACACTAACACCTAACATTACACTACAATTAAATCAATTACATTAATTAAATACAATTAACTAAATTACAAAAAAACAAACAAACACTAAATTACACAAAATAAAAAAGAAGTTATCAAATATTTAAACTAATTACACCTAAGCTAATAGCCCAATCAAAATAAAAAAGCCCTCCTAAAATAAAAACAACCTAACCTACACTAAACTGCCAATGGCCCTTAAAAGAGCCTTTTGCGGGACATTGTCCCAAAGAAATCAGCTCTTTTTACCTGTAAAAAAAAAAAAATACAACCCCCCAACAGTAAAACCCACCACCCACACAACCAACCCCCCCAAATAAAATCCTATCTAAAAAACCTAAGCTCCCCATTGCCCTGAAAAGGGCATTTGGATGGGAATTGCCTTTCAAAGGGCATGTAACTCTTTTCCATTGCCCAAAGTCCCTTATCTAAAAATAAAACCCACCCAATAAACCCTCAAAAAACCTAACACTAACCCCTGAAGATCCACTTACAGTTTTTGAAGACTGGACATCCATCCTCATCAAGCCGGGAGAAGTCTTCATCCAAGCGGGCAGAAGTCCTTAACGAAGTCGGGACTATTGGCAATCAGCCAATAGGATTGAGTTTCAATCCTATTGGCTGATCCAATCAGCCAATAGGATTGAGCTTGCAATCTATTGGCTGTTCCAATCAGCCAATATAATGCGAGCTCAATCCTATTGGCTGATTGGATCAGCCAATAGGATTTTTTCAACTTTAATTCCAATTGGCTGATAGAATTATATCAGCCAATCGGAATTCAAGGGATGTCGCCATCTTGGATGACGTCCCTTAAAGGAACCTTCATTCTTCAATAGCTGTCGAAAGAAGAGGATGCTCCGCGCCAGATGTCTTGAAGATGGAGCCGCTCCACGTCAGAAGGATGAAGATAGAAGATGCCATCTGGATGAAGACTTCTGCCCGCCTGAAGGACCACTTCTTGCCGCTTGGATGAAGACTTCTCCTGGCTTCGTTGAGGACTTCTGCCCGCTTGGATGAAGACTTCTCCTGGCTTGATGTCCGGTCTTCAAAAATTGTAAGTGGATATTCGGGGGTTAGTGTTAGAATTTTTTAAGGGTTTATTGGGTGGGTTTTATTTTTAGATTAGGGACTTTGGGCAATGGAAAAGAGCTAAATGCCCTTTTCAGGGCAATGGGGAGCTTAGGTTTTTTTAGATAGGATTTTATTTGGGGGGTTTGGTTGTGTGGGTGGTGGGTTTTACTGTTAGGGGGTTGTTTGTATTTTTTTTACAGGTAAAAGAGCTGATTTCTTTGGGGCAATGCCCAGCAAAAGGCCCTTTTAAGGGCTATTGGCAGTTTAGTTTAGGCTAGGGTTTTTTTTATTATGGGGGGGCTTTTTTATTTTGATAGGGCTATTCGATTAGGTGTAATTAGTTTAAATATTTGATAATTTCTTTTTTATTTTGTGTAATTTAGTGGGGGGTTTTTGTAATTTAGTTAATTGTATTTAATTAATGTAATTGATTTAATTGTAGTGTAATGTTAGGTGTTAGTGTAAGACAGGTTAGGTTTTATTTTACAGGTAAATTTGTATTTATTTTAACTAGGTAGTTAGTAAATAGTTAATAACTATTTACTAACTAGTCTACCTAGTTAAAATAAATACAAAGCTGTGAAATAAAAATAAAACCTAAGATAGCTACACTATAACTATTAGTTATATTGTAGCTAGGTTAGGTTTTATTTTATAGGTAAGTATTTAGTTTTAAATAGGAATTATTTAGGTATTAATTGTAATTTTTATTTAGATTTATTTTAATTATGTTAAAGTTAGTGGTGTTAGGGTTACGTTAGGGTTAGGGTTAGAGTTAGGGTTAGGTTTAGGGGTTAATAACTTTAGTATAGTGGCGGCAACATTGGGGGCAGCAGATTAGGGGTTAATAAGTGTAGGTAGGTGGCAACGAAATTGGGGGTGGCAGATTAGGGGTTAATAAGTGTAGGCAGGCACCGGCGATGTCAGGGGCAGCAGAATAAGGGTTAATAAGTGTAATGTAGGTGGCTGCGATGTCGGGGGCGGCAGATTAGGGGTGTTTAGACTCGGGGTTTATGTTAGGGTGTTAGGTGTAAACATAACTTTTCTTTGGAAAAGAAAGAGAGCCAATGGCACTACTATTTTATTATTGAGACGTCTGCTAATTCATTGAATACCCCGGTCTAATAGCAGTGGGTTCATAAGATGGTGCTGTGTATATTGACAACTAGAGAAAGAGAAACAGAGGAATAGATTCCTCTAAAGGTATACACTATTAGCACTCCAGAGTCCAACTAAGATAAGTAAGATACAAATATGAGTTCATAAAAAGGCATGGAATGTCTCCCTCTTGGGAGTCAGGTATCAAGGTCAATTAAAATATCACTTTTATTGGAATATAACTAAAAACAGGGTGCAACTTAAAATTACGACCTGAGGTAGAGATAACGTGACGTGAATATTTAATCTTGGAATTGAAAATAGCTGGTATATCATGCTGTGCTCCTAGTATACTCTTAGTGAATGTGCCCCATTGCCGGGCATTTGGAATAGGGCAGTGTTATACCTACAAGTATCAGTATACCTGACACTGTCTTATTAGAGTAAAGTATAGCGTCAAATTGCAGTTAGAGCTCTTGTGTAAATCTTCAAGTTACACCTAAGAGTGAATGATATATCAAACTATACCAATAGTATTGTATATTCTGTTTGTTGGTATACCCCAGTGGTAGATGGTAGAAATAAGTCAGTGTTGAACCTATAATTATCAGGATAAATAACACTCTCTTGATAGAGCTAAATATAGCGTTATAGGTTTAATTCCAATATCAGCACTAAACTGTAATATGGGTATATGAGTACATGAGAGGATGTAAAACATGAATTGGAATACATCCTAATACATGGAAAGTATCAAAATACACTGGTAGATCCTCAGGCTATTAGATCATATATTTCATAAATAAATAACCGTTAGTATAGCAACATAACTATATGATACATAAATATGCCTCAATATTGGTAATTATTTACTTATTCCTAAAAACTTAAATAATGAAGGTAATCTGTATATATTACAGGTTAATTAGGAAATCAGAGTCATACATTATGAGATATAATATGGTGTAATGGTGCTTAATTGTAATTGTATAATTTGGATTTTATACATTTACAGTACAAGGCCTAAGTAACTCCTAGTGAGAGGTAATTGCATTTAGCTCTTCAGAATATCTCGTTTTATGATAGCATAGAAGTCTATGTATTACAATATGCAGAGGAAAACAGTGTATATGAGTCAGCCGAAAATAGTGACAATGATAATGCGGTCTAATATGATTGAATATCAAACTATATTATTAAATAGTTAAGACCCCAGTATTACTAGTTTAGTGTTAAATAGTCACAGTCCAGTCAGAATTGAGAGCCGCAGTGCTAGCTCTCACCATCTTGACAATAGATTTCTAAGTGCTGCAATGGCAGTAACATTAAAGCATTCAAACATAATAAGCATAGGTATAGTAAAGAGTCACGCTACTCATGCCCTCAGGACGCCCTAAAACACAGGAGTTCCCTAGACTCCTCACCGGGACCCTAACATGTTTCACCGCTTGTCGGCTTTATCAAAGAGTTTCTTTCCCCATAGGAATCAATGGGGCTGCGTTACGGAGCTTTACGGTCCTTTATTGCTTGCAGGTGTTAGGCTTTTTTTTAGCCAGCCCTCCCCATTGATGTCTATGGGGAAATCGTGCACGAGCACGTAAAACCAGCTCAAAGCAGCGCTGGTATTTGTGTGTGGTATGGAGCTCAACGCTGCCATATTGCCTGCTAATGCCGGGTTTTTGCAAACCTGTAATAGCAGCGCTATAGGGAGGTGAGCGGTGGAAATAACTTGCAAGTTAGTACCGAGCCACTCATAACGCAAAACTCGTAATCTGGCCAATAGTGTTTTTATGTCACAATATTACTTTATCATCAAGCAGTCCATATAGTGGTCTCTTGTATTGTCATCAGGTAACAAAAAGTAATGAGCGTTGCATATCATCTAGCACCTAACACCTATTATAAAGTCACTCATTAAACTGCAGATGGTAAAGACATGTGGCATATTCATTCAAAGTGTAAAGCGCAACGCAGCTCATTGCAATTATTTTACATTCAATAAATGTGAGTCAGCTCCTAATCGTACAATAGTACAGATCCTAAGATCAATATCATGTTGGTTAAAATATAAATAGTGTGCATACTTGTTGGCTTCCATGCTATGTGTTCTATGCTCTGTTAGTTTTGTCAATTTCAGTGAGCCCACATGGTGTTTAGAAGTTCACATCAAAGGCTAAAGTACTTGCTCATTAAGCCGTCTGAGTCAACCATGGTATAGGATCGCATAGCAATGTACAACGTAGCTTAGGCACGCGCCCATTGCTAAGAATACGTCCAGTGTAATAGATCACGCATGGCTAAGTAGCATATTTCCATATGTTAGCCGTAGGAGATAATAGTTAGTATATGATACATCACTGGTAGAGTCTAGTTACCATAACAAGACCAGTGTATTATAATACAGCTATCATGGCTTACTTAGTTATACAAATATATATATAAAATATATAAAAAAAAAGCTCAAACTTGGCAATAGAGCAGTCATAAAGTCATGCCATGTTGTGTCAGGCAAGATATCTTAACCATAGTCGTTATCATAAGAAGCTGGATTAGATCATATGTGTTAGTTGGTCTGCCAATCTAACAATTATCCTGTTATCACATCAGAATGTACTGTCAATATGTGTTGTGTATGCGTAATATAGCAAGAGGCAAATCAGAGTTAATATATTTGATCAATACTGATCCTTATACTTAATTTGCAACACAATGTATCGTGTTTTCAATAGTATTGATTATTTGCCACAAAAATTCAGTGATAGGTATGAAAAAGTCCCAGCGATGTATAGGGGAAAAAAAGGGAATCCTTATGAATGAGTATCAGTAACAAACAGATATTATAGAGTATACCATGGTTGAGTCAGACGGCTTAATGAGCAAGTACAGTACTTTAGCCTTTGATGTGAACATCTAAACACCGTGTGGGCTCACTGAAACTGATGAAAACTAACAGAGCATAGAACACATAGCACGGAAGCCAACAAGTAAGCACACTATTTATATTTTTACCAACACGATATTGATCTTAGGATCTGTACTATTGTACGATTAGGAGCTGACTCACATTTATTGAATGTAAAATAATTAAAATGAGCTGCTTTACGCTTTACACTTTGAATGAATATGCCACATGTCTTTACCATATGCAGGTTATTGAGTGACTTTATAATAGATGTTAGGTGCAAGATGATATGCAGCGCTCATTACTTTTTGTTTAAGCTTTGTTACCTGATGACAATACAAAAGACTACTATATGGACTGCTTGATGATAAAGTAATATTGTGACATGAAATACACTATATGTTGAAACACAGTGGTAATTGAATATTGTAAACATTTTGAACTTCAAATTTTTGAGACATCTGGAGATAGTTATATTCCAAGGGATGTTTCTTCTTACTGTTTTTACAATTAACTGCATTGGAAAAGCATTTGATGTTGTATATATCTGCAGTTGTAAATACACTGTGCTCTGTTTATATTAGTAACTAGGCAACGACTGTTAGGTTGTCATGGTTACAGATTTTGGCGCAATTTTTTGAATTTGTTGGGGGTGGGGCTAAGTATATTTAAGTTGCACTTTTATCACTATACACTGTCTGATCTGAGGAAGGGGTCTGCAAACCCCGAATGTCACTATGCAATAAATAATATTTGATTTATCTAAACCCAGTGAGTGCAGTCCCTGCTTGAACTACTATTGAAACTTTGACTTTGCACCCTAGTGGATGTCCAAAAAGGAATTGTGAGTGCAGACACATGGGGGAAATGTGTGTATATATATATATATATATATATATATATATATATATATATATATATATATAAGGATGAATTGCAGCTGAATGATATGGGTGCAGGTGTGTTGGGGGAGAGGATGGTAGCACCCTTAGAGAATCTTTTAAACTAGGCAAGGGGGGCAGGGGCAGTTCGAACACAATAGAACAGAAAGATCAGTCTGTGAATATGTCACACCTAGAATATCTCAAACAAGGGATGACTTGAGAAATGTCACATTAGAAATTTTGAAGCGCACCAAGTAGCAGCAGAAAGCACATAAAAATTAAATGTATGACAGCAAATGCAAGAAGCATGACGAGTAAAATTGGGGAGCTGGGACTATGATGTTATCAGTATAACTGAAACTTGGTGGGAAGATTCACATGACTGGGCAGATAATTTACGCCTAGATTACGAGTTTTGAGCGCTATAGGGAAATTAATGAACGCAACAAAAGTGGCATTATTTAATCCCCTATAGCGCTGCCATTACAAGTTTAAAAAAAACAGGCTTGTGCAGGCAATATGGGGAGAGCGGGTCAGAAAAAAACCTAACACCTGCGATCACGGAAAGAAAAGCTCTGTAACGCAGCCCCATTGATGTCTATGGGGAAAAAGAAAATACGGTTTAAACCTAACACCCTAACATAAACCCAATTTCTAAACACCCCTAATCTGCTGCCTACAGTTATTAACCCCTAATCTTCTGCTTCCGATATCGCCACCGCCGCCACCTAAATAAAGCTATTAACCCTTAAACCTCTGGCCTCTTACATCACTACCACTAAATAAACCTATTAACCCCTAAACCGCAAGCCCCCCACATCGCAACCACCTAAATTAAACTATTAACCCCAACCCTAAACCTAACGTAACCCTAACCCCCCTAACTTTAACATAATTAAAATAGAGCTAAAATAAATTTACAATTATTAACTAAATAAACCTATTAACCCCTATACCGCCAACCCCCCACATCGCAACAACCTAAATGAAACTATTAACCCCTAACCCTAATGTAACCCACTTTAACAGAATTAAAATAGAGCTAAATTAAACCTACAATTATTAACCGCCAGCCCCCCACATCGCAACAACCTAAACTTAACCCTAACACCCTCTAACTTTAACATAATTAAAATAGATCTAAATTAAATTTACAATTATTAACTAAATAATACCTATTTAAAATTAAATACTTACCTGTGAAAAAAAACCTAAGCTAGATACAATATAACTAATAGTTATAGTGTAGCTAGCTTAGGTTTTATTTTTATTTCACAGGTAAGTTTGTATTTATTTTAACTAGGTAGACTAGTTAGTAAAGAGTTATTAACTATGTAATAACTACCTAGTTAAAATAAATACAAATTTACCTGTGAAATAAAGCCTAAGCTACCTTACACTAAAACCTAAAATTACAAAAAGTAAAAAAAAACTACCATTACAAAAAATAAAAAATTTTTTTTATCCAAAATAATAAAAAATATTCCTATTCTAAAACCCTTTAAAAAAAAAAAACACCCCAAAATAAAAAACCCTAATCTAAAATAAACTACCAAGGGCCCTTAAAAGGGCCTTTTGGGGGGCCCTTAAAAGGGCCTATTGTAGGGCATTGCCCTAAGTTAAACAGCTCTTTTGCTACAAAAAACAAACAAACACCCCCTTACAGTATACAAACCCCCACCCCCCAAACTACCAAGGGCCCTTAAAAGGGCCTTTTGTAGGGCATTGCCCTAAAGAGAATAGCTCTTTTCCTACAAAAGAAAAACAAACACCCCCTAAAAAAATACATTACACAAAATAACAAAAATTTTAGCTTATGGATAAATAACTGGATAAAAGATAGGGAGCAACGAGTAGTAGTAAATGGATCATACTCATATTGGACAAAGGCAATCAGTGGAGTCCTCCAGGGATCAGTACTGGGCCCTGTTCTTTTTTGATATTTTTATTAATTAGGAAAAAAAACATATGGTATTTAAATTATTCAAAGAAAATAGAACAGACTCAATATACCAAATTTATAAGGAATGTAACAAAGCATGCAAAAAAATTGCCAAAATTGAAAATGAAAGATTAATTGCAAAGGATTCTAACCCTAAAAGGTCCTTTAAGTACATAAATAGCAAAAACGCTAAGAAGACTATATAGGTACATTAAAATGCGTGGAGGGTAGCATGTTTAACACTGACAGGGAGAAGGCTGAGGTACTAGTCTAAACCTATTCATTTCTTCAGTATACACAAGAGAGGAACCAATAAAGGATACTTTGGAACAAACTAGAACATGCCAGCCCATACCATTAACTGGGTTATGTCTAGAGGATATCAGGAAAAAAATGGATAATATTAAGGTAAATAAAACTCCAGGCCCAGATGGAATACACCCAAGGATTTTTCGGGAACTCTTAATTTTTCAAGACTCATTATCCTTAGGAATGGTACCCAAGGATTGGCGTAAAGCTGATGTGGTGCCACACTTCAAAAATGGAAGCAGGGCTGATCCAGGAAGCTATAGACCAGTTAGTCTGACATCAATAGTGGGGAAGATATTTGAAGGGATTTTAAGGGATTATATTGATGAGCACATTCGTGTAAACAAGATTATGAGTTCAAATCAGTATGGTTTTATGAGAAAAAGATCATGTCAAACTAATCTAATTAGATTCTACAAGGAGGTAAGTAAAAATATAGACAAAGGGGAATCAGTTGATGTGATATACTTAGATTTTGCACAGGCATTTGATACAGTGCCATATGAGAGATTAATGTACAAAATCAAGGGACTAAGAAAAGCTGAACATTTTAGCTCATGGATAAATAACTGGATAAAAGACAGGGAGCAACGAGTAGTAGTAAATGGATCATACTCATATTGGACAAAGAAAAATCAGTGGAGTCCTCCAGGGATCAGTACTGGGCCCTGTTCTTTTTAATATTTGTATTAATAACTTGGAGCAAGGATTAAATAGCAACATCTCTATTATTGCAGATGATACAAAGTTATGTAAGGTCTTTTGGTCAGAGCCGGGTGAACTTTCGTTACAAGGGAATCTGCAAAAATTAGAAGTATGGGCAGGTAAATGGAAAATTAGATTAATACTGGAAAATGCAAGGTTCTACATTTTGGAAGTAAAAATAAGCAGGCAACGTATTATTTAAATGGGACAAGACATAGCCAAACAGAGGAGGAAAGGGATTTTGGAGTAGTAATAGATAACAAGCTAAAGATGGGTGCACAATGCAGGGCAGTGGCTTCTAAGGCTAATAAGATACTAGCATGTATTTAAAGAGGCATTGATTCAAAGGAGGAAAGCATAATTCTGTCACTATATAAATCCCTGGTAAGACCTCACCTTGAGTATGGGGTGCAGTTCTGGGGATCGATCTCAAAAAAAGATATTGCAGACCTAGAAAAAGTTCAGAGAAGGGCCACAAAGCAAATAAATGAAAAGAAAAATTTAAGCTATGAGGAGAGGCTAGCCAAACTGGGTCTGTTTTCTCTAGAAAAAGAGTACTTGAGAGGTGACATGATTACTTTATATAAATATATTCCAGGCCTATATACAGAGATGGCAGAAGCTCTGTTTATTCCAAGAAAATTGTTTGTGACACAATTTAAGGCTGGAGGAAAGGAGATTCAATCTCCTGCAACGGAAATGTTTTTTCACTGTAAGAGCAATAAAATTGTGGAACTCATTACCTGAGGAGGTGGTAAATGCAAATAACATAGATACATTTAAAAATGGTTTGGATACATTTCTGGCTAGAAACAGAATTCATGGATATGATTTCTTGTGTTAAATGGGTCACCTTTTAATGGGATTAATTTAAGCTCAACTGTAAGTATATTAGATTTGTATAGGTTGAACTCGATGGACTTCGGTCTTTATTCCAACCTCATCTACTATGTTACTACAGTATGTGTATGTATGTATATATATATATATATATATATATATATATATATATATATATATATATATATATACTAGTCCTAAAGCCCGTTCACACTGGCCATTTTTTGCAGTACAGCGGTCCCACCCCTTGCTCTCTCTCTCACCCTCTCTTTTGTGCTCTCTCCCCCTCTCTTTTGCACTCTCTCTCCCTCTCTTTTGCACTCTCTCCCCCTCTCTTTTGCGCTCTCTCTCGCTCCACCTCTCTTTTGCGCTCTCTCTCCCCCTCTCTTTTGCTCTCTCTCTCCCCCCTCTCTTTTGCTCTATCCCCCCCTCTCTTTTTGTGCTCTCTCCCCCTTTTGCGCTCTATCCCCCTCTCTTTTGCGCTCTCTCTCGCTTCACCTCTCTTTTGCTCTCTCTCTCCCCCCTCTCTTTTGCTCCCTCTCCCCCTCTCTCTTTTGCTTTCTCTCCCCCCTCTCTTTTGCTCTCTCTCCCTCTTTTGCGCTCTCTCTCTCCCCTTCTTTTGCATGCTCTCTCTCCCCCTCTCTTTTGCACTCTCTCTCCCCCCTCTTTTGCGCTCTCTCCCCATCTCTTTTGCACTCTCTCTCCCCCTCTTTTGCACTCTCTCTCTCCCCTCTCTTTTGCGCTCTCTCTCTCCCCCTCTCTTTTGCGCTCTCTCTCTCCCCCTCTTTTGCACTTTCTCTCTCCCCCTCTCTTTTGCACTCTCTCTCTCCCCCCTCTCTTTTGTGCTCTCTCTCCCCCCTCTCTTTTGCGCTCTCTCTCTCCCCTCTCTCTTTTGCTCTGTCTCTCCTTTTGTTTTGCTCTCTCTCCATCCCTCTCTTATGCTCTTTCTCTCCATCCCTCTCTTTTGCTCTCTCTCTCTCCCCTTTCTTTTGCTCTCTCCCCCCCCCCTCTCTTTTGCTCTCTCTCCCCCTCTCTTTTGCTCTGTCTCTCTCCCCTCTCTCTTTAGCTCTTTCCTATCTCTTTTTGTCTCTCTCCCTCTCTTTCTATTTCTCTCCCCTCTCTGTCGTGCCAACCATGCACGACCACACCCCCGCCACGCCCGACCATGCCCCCGACCATGCCCTGTCCCACCCACTTTTGCCGCAAACAGCATGGATTGTCAGGTAAGGCCAGGTGTGTTTGTCCTTGTGCTGTCTCTACTGCACATGACAGCTTCGGACAAACACACTTGGCCTTTTATATAAGTACTGTATACTGTATATTTATTTTTATCTATCTATCTATCTATCTATCTATCTATATATATATATATATATATGTTAATATTTTTATATATATATATATATATATATATATATATATATATAAACAATTGGAAGTAAGAGAAGAGAATTCCACTGATTGTCAAAGAATACACAATTAGCACTCATGTTATCTCATATAGATAGAAAAATTATGAATTCTATATTCAGTGCTTGGTGTAACAGTATTCACGAACATTAAATTAAAACAATTAATCTGTATTGCATTATTTAAAACTTGGGTAATTTAAAAACAATGGTCCAGAGATCTGTGAACCATTGAGCTATATCACTAAACTGCTGACTTAATTATGATATGTGGCAATAAAGTAAATAGCTGCTGCTAAGTTTAGAGTCATAGACAGTCAATAAACAGTTAATTAAATCAATTGTTAACAATTAATTTAACTGTTTCTTGACCGTCTATACTGTTACGCTAAGTACTGAATATAAAATTCATAATTTTTCTATCTATATGGGATAACATGAGTGCTAATTGTGTATTCTTTGACAATCAGTGTAATTCTTTTCTCTTTCTTTTTCCTCAGATTATTTTTTTGTAAATAAATGTAACATATTACACAGCACCTCTAGGGCCTATATAATAATAACTATATACTAACCCAGGCCAGCAAATAGCCCACTAGGTGGTGCCATTGGTATTTTTCCCCTCATATATACAGTATATATATATTGTATATATATCCAGCCCCCACTCAGATGTACACTTACTTCACAAGACCTCAATCAAATGAGGTAAGGATGATTCGTTACGGTAACAGGCTTGGCACCTCTCAGAGTATGGAAAACAGAACCGCCGGAATTCAGATAACTCCTTGATGATGATTCAAAGAGGGGCGAATATCAGCAATCTGTAATGCCTTGTCACTTGAGTACTTGGTCTGGTGCGCTTGTGGTACTGGAGAGAGGAAGCGTCACCCAGCTGGAATCCGTGCAGGCTGACTCTACCCACTTTTTTGTGACCGAGAGTCTCACCAGACCAAGTACTCAAGTGACAAGGCATTACAGATTGCTGATATTCGCCCCTCTTTGAATTGAGGTCTTGTGAAGTAAGTGTACATCTGAGTGGGGGCTGTATATGAAGAGACATTTTACCAGTGATATTCTCTTGTGTTTTCCAAACCATTCTTTGGATTATATCTGCATAAGACTTATTTATATTTGGATATGCACTAATAATTGTCACCAGTCATTTGTCTTACATGCATAGTATTTTATTTAAAGCGCCATCCTTGCTCTTTTTGTATTTTCATTTTTTGATTAGAGAGGTTTGAGGGACCTTTCATCTTTTAGGACAGGCCGCTTTTTTCTTTAATACTACTATATACCGATTAGGTATTGTTGTGATTCCTCTAAAATAGACAGCGCTAGTGGGGTCAGTTAGTGGTTTGTGCCTTTGACTGTCTACTTTTCTTTGTTTTTATATATATATATATATATATATATATATATTGTATTTGTCAAGCAGGGACTGCACTCGCTGCATTTAGATAAAATAATTCTTATTTATTAAGTGGTAATGTTTCAGGGTTCGCAGACCCCTTCCACAGACCAAAGTTTGATCTGAGGAAGGGGTCTGTGAACCCCGAAACGTTACCACTTAATAAATAAGAATTATTTTATCTAAATCCAGTGAGTGCAGTCCCTGCTTGACAAATACTACTGATATACTGACTTTGCACCCTGGTTGAAGACCTACCTGAACTGTGAGTGCAGATACACATATATATATATGTGTGTGTGTTTGTTTGCGCCCCACTAATAATCTAACCCTCTGTGTCTTGGGATATCAGATTTAAGCACATATTTAAAAAACAAACAATACACACTTTTTGTTTGATGGGGTCTCTGGGCATTTATAATAGTCCATCAAAAAGGCCTTACGAACCCCAAGATCTACTGTTTTAAAGCCCAGGAGGCCCTCTTAATAAAGTCCCATATATAGGTATTAATAGCATTGTAATCACTGTGGTAACATCTGGCTTAAATAAATGTGCATGGAGTAGAGACTCATAGAAGCCCATATATGCTGATCATAGTTATATGACCTTATTAATATGAGGATAACCCCTTCTTCTTTTGACTATAGGATTTAGGGGGGGGGGGGGAGGTGAACTCACACACTATTGTTTACAACCTTTATACACATTTTAGTAAAACATGCACTTTTATAACACTTTTGGTGTAGATTCTTCACATTATGATATATATATATGTACATTAAAAGGCATAAAATGGTATAGTTTGAATCTTCTGGGTCTGATAAAATCTCACTGAAAAATTACTTCCAGTAGCGCTAAAACAGCTCAAAACGGGGGGGTGAAATGGCTCAGCAGCTAAGGGGCTAATTTCTATAAATGTTGGCTTCATTGTTTTAAAGGACCCGTAAATACAGTAGATTTGTATAATCAACAAATACATGATAACAAGACAATGCAATAGCACTTTGAATGAACTTCAAATGAGTAGTAGAAGTTTTGTCTATTTCCACTTCCACTGCATCATGGGACAGCCATCAGCCAATCACAAATAGTCTGTGAATTCTTGCACATGCCCAGTAGGAATTGGTGACACAAAAAGTAAATATATAAAAAGACTGTGCACCTTTTGTCAATGGAAGTAAATTGTTTAAAATGGCCTGCTCTATCTGAATCACAAAAGTTTAATTTTGACTTGAGTGTCCCTTTAATTAAAAAAAAACATTTGTTAACATTTATGAGAAGTGATAGAAAAAATAAATCTATTTTGTGTTTTCTTTTCTATTTATACAAATAAAACTTTTATAGCTAGATTACAAGTTATGCGTGCTATAGGGAAATTAGCGAACGCAAGAAAAGTTGCGTTATTTAACACTCTATAGAGCAGCCATTACAAGTTTTTCAAATCCCGGCTTGTGCATGCGATATGGGGTTTTTAAGCTCCATACCGCACACAAAACAAGCGCTGTTTTAACATGCTCGTGCACGCGTTCCCCATAGACATTAATGGGGAGAAGGTGTCTGAAAAAAGTCTAACACCTGCGGTCGCGGAAAGAAAAGCTCCGTAACGCAGCCCCATTAAAGTCTATGGGGAAAAGAAAAGTTACATTTAAACCTAACACCCTAACATAAACCCTGAGTCTAAACACCCCTAATCTGCCGCCCCAACATCGCTGCCGCCGGCACCCACATAATGTTATTAACCCCTAATATGCCGCCCCGATATCACCGCCACCTAAATAAAACTATTAACCCCTAATCTGCCGCTCCCGATATCGCTGCCACTATACTAAAGTTATTAACCCCTATTCAGCCGCACCCCAACATCGCCGCCACTATATTAAAGTTATTAAACCCTATTCCGCCGCTCCCCGACATCGCGGCAACTAAATAAAGTTATTATCCCCTTACCCTCTGGCCTCCCACATCACTACCACTAAATAAACCTATTAACCCCTAAACCGCCAGCCCCCCACATTGCAACAACCTAAATTAAACTATATTAACCCCTAAACCTAACCCTAACGTAAGTTCTTGGCTTCGCTTTAAAGGCATGTTCCGCTGCAATAACCACTCTTGTAAAGCTTGTGAGTATGTCACAATAGGAGAGGGTTTCAAAAGTGAGGTAACACAAAAAACCTATCATCATGATAGATGTATGAACTGCAGAAGCAGGTATACTATTTATCTAGCAGGTTGTGGGGATTGTCACCTACAATATGTAGGTATGACATCCAGAAAAACACGTACGCGTATCAGGGAACATCTCTTGGACATTAGGGATGGTGTCTTGACCACCCCCATGGTACAACATTTCAATTTGGTCCACAACAAACAAGCCAAGAGCTTTAAGTGGACTATTATAGAAATAGTTAATACTAAACCTAGAGGGGGAGACAGGGGCCATGCTCTAGCAAAAAGGGAAATATTTTGGATTTTCCATTTACAAACGAGGTATCCAAAAGGTTTAAATTCCTCTTATGACCTAATAAATTTTTGGAACTAGTGGTATCTTGGAACACATTTGGGAATTAACACCTCAGATTTAACTAATCCAAACACTAATTGTCCAGCAGAAAATATAGTCCTAATTCACAATTTCGCGAACAGGGGTACATCCAAATGTAATTTTTTTTGGGGTACTCTGTTAGCGAAAATTTGTGGATAAAAACTAAACATTAAAGAATTTAAGGAATGTTATAGGAGGATAGTTAAGCAAGGGATAGCGTTGATCCACACTATTCATTTATACAGTCTGTAAGACAATAGGTAATTGTAGGCTTTTTGTAAATATTGATTGTTAGCCTAAATAGGGTAATTAAAGACAAACCGTACCTTAATCTATTGTACCATAAATGACTAATCAAACAGTGGAGTTAAGTAGGATGTTAAGGTCACACTCTTTTCAACTCTATTTACAGCCCAATTAATGCTTAAAATAATGGACAGTGAATTAGTCCTTGAAAGAGCTGCTTTTGTAAATGATTACTGGGTGTGATTAGCAGCCAAGAAATGTTTGAATGTGAAGCTTAACACTTTCATTCTTTTCCCCTTTTCTTGTTCTTTTCTTTTCATATTTGTTGTTTATATGTTTTCTTTATATAACAATATTTCAGACAATGTATTGTATTATTATATTGAGGCACTTGTGTAGTATTCACTATGTATAACTTTGTATAGATAGGGGAGCTAATAAGCTCAGTAATACCAGAGGTTAATTTGAATCCAGCAATGAATTAGTTAATTGAAGCATGACCCCTTGACGAATCAGATGTTTTTACCCCTCTTAAAAGGCCCATTAGTAAGAGTGTGGTTAGCAAGCTATGAGTACGGCGTATTGCCGAAACGCGTAAGCTGTGTTTACTAGGGGCATGAAAAATTGCTACACTTGTAACCGATCTTAAGATTGAATAAATTCACCTAAGTTTTAACTGCAGCTCCGAATTTTCGTCTTTTTGCTAACCCTAACGTAACCCTAAGCCAATCTTCATCCCAGCGGCGAAGTCCTCATTCAAGCGGCGAGAAGTCTTCATCCAGGCGGCCTCTTCAATCTTCATCCAGGCCGCCTCTTCAATCTTCATCCCGGCGAAGTCCTCACCAAGCGGTCTCTTCAATCTTCATCTAGGCGGCATCTTCTATCTTGATCCCGGCGGCGCGGAGCGGGTCCATCCTGAAGACATCCGACACAGAGCGTCCTCTTCATACGGTCGCCACTGTACACTGAATCTTCATTCAAGATGGCGTCCCTTGCATTCCTATTGGCTGAAAAATTTGAATCATCCAATAGAATGAGAGCTGCTTAAATCCTATTAGCTGTTTTGAACAGCCAATAGGATTTTAGCAGCTCTAATTTCTATTGGCTGATTAATTTTTTTTCAGTCAATAGGAATGCAAGGGACGCCATTTTGAAACGGCTCCCTTGCATTGAAGATTCAGTGTACAGCAGCAACCGTATGAAGAGGATGCTCCGCGCTGGATGTCTTCAGGATGGACCCACTCCTCACCGCCGGAATCAAGATAGAAGATGCCGCCTGGATGAAGATTGAAGAGGCCGCTTGGATGAGGACTTCGCCGGGATGAAGATTGAAGAGGCGGCCTGGATGAAGACTTCTCGCCGCCTGGATGAAGACTTCTCGCTGCCTGGATGAAGATTGTTCAAGCGGGACTTCAAAAACTGTAAGTGGATCTTCAGGGATTAGTGATAGGTTTTTTAAGGTTTTTTTTGGTTGTTTTGTTTTTTTTAGATTAGGGTTTGGGCAGGTAAAAGAGCTAAATGCCCTTTTAAGGGCAATGCCTATCCAAATGCCCTTTCCAGGGCAATGGGTAGCTTAGTTTTTGTTTAGAGTTAGGTTTTTTGTTTTGGGGGGTTGGTTGGGTGGTGGGTTTTACTGTTGGGGGGGTCTTTGTATTTTTTTTTACAGGAGAAAAAGCTGTTTAACTTAGGGCAATGCCCTACAAAAGGCCCTTTTAAAGGGACAGTCTACCATAGAATTGTTATTGTTTTAAAAGATAGATAATCCCTTTATTACACATTCCCCAGTTTTGCATAACCAACACAGTTATATTAATATACTTTTTACCTCTGTGTACTTTGTATCTAAGAACCTTCTTCCAGCCCCCAGATCACATGACTGTGACTGTTTATTATCTATTGTCTTGCATTTAGCATTGTATTGTGCTAGATCTTAAATAACCCCCTGTGCCTGAACACAGTGTTATCTATATGACCCACGTGTACTTTCTGTCTCTTTGTGTTGAAAAGATATTTATGTTTTAAATAAATAATTTTTCCAAACCCACTTGTATATCAGCTGTTACGGATTCCCAATCCGTGCTGACAACTGCAGTTGGAAGATGGCATTAGTTTGCGCATGCGCAAGTTAGCACAACGTCACATTATACATCACCATCTTCTGTTCAATAAGACCAGGACAATCTATAGAGCAGCAGTCAAGTTTGCTGCGCACATCACGTAAGTACTTGTCTTGTGAACGCTTCCAGAATCTCCCTAGAATAAACGAGCAAACGATACATACTTGGCAACATTATGTAATCCTATTTTGGGATCTTAGAATCTGCAGTATTTTACATAAAATAGAATCTCCCTTGAAACGAACGAGCTAAAATTAATAATTCTTAAATGGATAGCAATCAATTCTAATCCCAAAACAATAAACTTAAATAAATAAGATACTGACGTATGTAATTAACAAACATTTATAAAAATAAATATAATTGAAGTATGTAGTATATGCGGTTGGCTGGAATACAGATAGAATCGATTAAAATTTCTAATGCGCATGCGTTAGTTTCTTCTGTAACGCTATGATCTCGGATTGATTGCTGCTATTTGCGCATGCGATAAGAGGTATAATCTATTGTGCATGCGTTTAAAGGAGCTAATTTATTTTAATGATAAACAAAAAAAAGGGATACTATTGGCGGTTTGGTTATCCCATAGATGGCCCACATTTGTGGGCTGGATGACGTGATGTCATCGTAAAATAATAAAATATAATTTTAGGTAAGAAGGAGGCTTTGTTTAATGCAATAACAAGGTAAATTTAATTGATATACTTTATATTCAAAACGTTTATTGCATTTAACCTTTTGAAAAAAAAAGTTAGTAATCCTATAACTTTATTATAGTGGTGACATTGTCAGAGAGTGGCAGAATAGGGGTTAATATTGTTTTAAAGTGGCGGCGATATCGGGAGCGGCAGATTAGGGGTTAATAAATTTAATATAGTGTTTGCGATGCGGGAGAGCCTCGGTTTAGGGGTTAATAGGTAGTTTATGGGTGTTTAGTGCACTTTGTAGCAGTTTAGTTATGAGTTTTATGTAACAGATTTGTAGCGTAAAACTCATAACTACTGCTTTTAGAAGGCGGTACGGATCTTGTCGT
Source organism: Bombina bombina (assembly GCF_027579735.1). NCBI lineage: Eukaryota > Metazoa > Chordata > Amphibia > Anura > Bombinatoridae > Bombina > Bombina bombina. Next base: position 245,267,335 of record NC_069506.1, on the reverse strand, counting down.
TTTAGGCTGTAACGCAGGTTTTTTAGCCTCAAACTCGTAATGGCAGTGCTATGGGAATCCCATGAAAAAACGTCATTTTTACGAGTGCGGTACCGACGTTGCGTTACAGGCTAAAAGGCTTGCGGTGCAGCTATACCGACAAGACTTGTAATGGCTGCGGTGCTGTTTTGACGCTAAAAATACTATATTTTCAGCGTTAAAAGACGAAAGCACAACTCGTAATCTAGCTGCTAGTCTTTTAAATTATGAAAGGCAAAATTGAAGACAAGCTGTCATGTTGGTTTTAGGATTTCAACAAAACGGTTCAATTGTGAGGCAACAACTGCAGTTGACGGAGCCCCATTTTCTGCTTGTACTTCTGGTAATGGGTCGTCAGGCTCCACTCTCCTGACATAAATGCTAAGGGCAGCTACATGGAAATAAATGAGAAAAATAAAAAAACATTAGCACAAATTGTAACAACATTTAATATCAAACAACATATTTTCTAACCAGAAAGCAATTGCTTACAATTACAGTTAGGTTAACATTCATTTTCACATTCATATACAGGTGAGAGAGTTGAGATGATGCTCCTTATTTACCCTCAAATCCCCAGAACATCAAAAATTGCTTTTCTCTGTAGATATTCATCAATGCCTTTTTTTTTTTTTTTTTTGAGTATTCTCCAAAGAGATTGAAGACATTTTTTTTCCAGAAACATAAATACAGACACTTAGGGCTTTATGATGGAAAGCTCTCTGCTCTGACACAATTACAGGCCCAGGACTGGCCAAAGGGCATACAGGGCAAATGCCCGGTGGGCCGAGCTCTTATGTGGGACTTGCTGCTATATAGAGGCCCCACCCTCTCTTAATATGGGTAGCAATAGGAAAGCTGTTACAGTCTGCCTATTTAGTAAAGCAGAAAGTAAATTGTCTGCAGAGGTGTTCTGGTCTATTATGGGTACCTAGCTGACAGAAGTCTAACTGATGTGGGCTGCTCCCCCTCCGGGTCTATTTTTGTTCCCAGTCCGGTCCTGCACAATTATCTAGCAGGTCTCGTCAGTAATGCACATTCACTCAAAGGATTATAGAATGGCAAATTTTAGCTTAAAGGGATATGAAACGTTAAACATTTATTTTATGATTTAGACAGACCAAACCATTTTAAACGTTTCCAATTTACTATTATCAGATTTGCTTTGTTCCCTTAATATTCTGTGTTGAAGAGATACCTAGGTAGGCATCTGGAACACTACATGACAGGAAATAGTGCTGGTGCTGCCATCTAGTGCTCTTGCAAATGGATAACATTCTTGCAAAACTGCTGCTATATAGTGCTCCATAAATGTGCCTGGTCCTAAGAATATGACCCTGCTTTTCAAAAAAAGATACCAAGAGAACGAAGAAAAATGTATAATAGAAGTAAATTAAAAGGTTGTTGCTCTATCTGAATCAAAATGAAAAATGTTGGGTTTTGTGTCCTTTTAAGAGGTGTTAATCTATCTAATCTGGGTCCTGAATGTGAAAGCGAGACACCTACATTACAATATAATGCTCAAAAAAAGCCCCCAAAGATTATGCATGTTTCACTCCATGCCGGTAAGTTTTTGATCAAGGGTCTGATATTGAAAACCTCGCTGACATGGAGAGAAATCCCACAAAATGTTTTGGATTGTTTTTAGACCTTATATTGTGATGTAGGAGCCTCTGTCTCACACAATGAACACTACATAGCAACATAAACATGTTTCAAGATAACATTTGTGTTTCTAAATTATTTTAAGGGCCTCGCCCTTTCTCACAAACAAAATGGGAATTTTGGAAGTGCTCCAAAACCATAGAGATTTGTGTATACGTCTTAATAAATCATCTGAACAGATGCAATATAGTGGGCATGTGAGTTCATTGGTCTATAGATTTGGCTCATTTTTGTTAGTGTAAAAGTGCTTATTATTACATTATAACATTTTAATTGATTTGAGCAGCTAATATTTGAATCTGATGAAGTCGCTTTCCACTGTCATCCTATATGGCTGGACGATAGACAGTCCACTGCACCATCCATCTTTATTTCGGGAAACCCCTTAATCATGCATAACATGTTCACATACTGTACAATAGCTTTCTTTTAAACTTTCATTTTCATGTAACTTATCACTGAAAGTGGTTTTATAGCTCCATCTAGTGGACATTCAATTCATTTCATCTATCTTCAATTAAAAACTACGGGGCCCATTTATCAAGCTCCATGCGGAGCTTGAAGGGCCGTGTTTCTGGCGAGCCTTCAGGCTCACCAGAAACACAAGTTATGGAGCAGCGGTCTAAAGACTGCTGCTCCATAACCTGTCCACCTGCTCTGAGGAGGCAGACAGACATCGCCGGAAATCAACCCGATCGAATACGATCGGGTTGATTGACAACCCCCTGCTTGCGGCCGATTGGCTGCGAGTCTGCAGGGGGCGGCGTTGCACCAGCAGTTCACAAGAGCTGCTGGTGCAATGCTGAATGCTCTCTCCGCATTCAGCGAGGTCTGTCAGACATGATCCGCTAATCGGATAATGTCGGACAGGCCTTTCATAAATAGGCCCTTTAAACTTCAATTGATACATTTTACATTACACAACTCACTAATAGTATATCTAAATGTTTGAAAATACTAATGTTATATGTTTTATATTTCTGCCGTGGCAGGTAATTGACTGTATACAGCCACAAAGAAATGGAACAAACAGAGAATTGTTGTTAAAACAGAAGGAGATGTTCTGGATTCATAAATTAGATTCCATGATCCCTAAAGGTCTTAATAGGGATTATGATTCCTTTAGCTAAATAATTTAAATCAGTTAATGAGCAATATAAAACATAGAGGGGTATTTTCAAACATTTAAATATACTATTAGTGAGTTGTATAATGCATCAAAGGAAATTTGATATTTTTTCTATCATGATTCAAATAGAGCATGCAATTTTAAACAACTTTCTAATTTACTCCTATTATAATTTTTTCTTTGTTCTCTTGATATCTTTATTTGAAAAAGCAGGAATTTAAGCTTAGAAGCCGGCCCATTTTTTGTTCAGCACCTGGGTAGTGCCTGCTGATTGGTGGCTTAATGTAGCCATCTGAATCATGAAAGAAAAAAATTGGGTTTAGTATCCCTTTAATGAAGATAAATGACTTCAAGTCACCTCACATGTTATAGAAAAGAGGGTTACTGAGTAATTTACCTGATGCAATAGCCGTGAGAACTGACATCCATGCAACTGCAAATGACCACGAGTAAAGAAAGGGGAAAGGAGGCCGCAAAACCACTACTGTATTAATTATTGCTGCAAAACCCAGCACAGCTGTAGAAAACACACAGTATTTAATAAAGAGATATAACATAACATAAAAACAAAATCAATCTGCATTTCTTTAGCCTGTAAGTTTATAAAAGCCTTGTACTATATCCTGTCATATTTCCCCTACACTCTGCACTCCATCCTGTATTATTCTATATACACCCTGCACCTCATCCTGTCTTATTCTATATACACCCTGTACCCCATCCTGTATTATTCTATATACACCCTGTACCCCATCCTGTCTTATTCTATATACACCCTGCACCTCATCCTGTCTTATTCTATATACACCCTGCACCCCATCCTGTCTTATTCTATATACACCCTGTACCTCATCCTGTATTATTCTATATACACCCTGCACCCCATCCTGTCTTATTCTATAGACACCCTGCACCCCATCCTGTCTTATTCTATAGACACCCTGCACCCCATCCTGTCTTATTCTATAGACACCCTGCACCCCATCCTGTCTTATTCTATAGACACCCTGCACCTCATCCTGTCTTATTCTATAGACACCCTGCACCTCATCCTGTCTTATTCTATATACACTCTGCACCTCATCCTCTATTATTCTATATACACCCTGCACCCCATCCTGTCTTATTCTATATACACCCTGCACCACATCCTGTCTTATTCTATATACACCCTGCACCCCATCCTGTCTTATTCTATAGACACCCTGCACCCCATCCTGTCTTATTCTATATACACCCTGCACCCCATCCTGTCTTATTCTATAGACACCCTGCACCCCATCCTGTCTTATTCTATAGACACCCTGCACCCCATCCTGTCTTATTCTATAGACACCCTGCACCCCATCCTGTCTTATTCTATATACACCCTGCACCACATCCTGTCTTATTCTATATACACCCTGCACCCCATCCTGTCTTATTCTATATACACCCTGTACCTCATCCTGTCTTATTCTATATACACCCTGCACCCCATCCTGTCTTATTCTATATACACCCTGTACCTCATCCTGTCTTATTCTATATACACCCTGCACCTCATCCTGTCTTATTCTATATACACCCTGCACCTCATCCTGTCTTATTCTATACACCCTGCACCTCATCCTGTATTATTCTATATACACCCTGTACCTCATCCTGTCTTATTCTATATACACCCTGCACCTCATCCTGTATTATTCTATATACACCCTGTACCACATCCTGTCTTATTCTATATACACCCTGCACCTCATCCTGTCTTATTCTATATACACCCTGTACCTCATCCTGTCTTATTCTATATACACCCTGCACCTCATCCTGTATTATTCTATATACACCCTGTACCTCATCCTGTCTTATTCTATATACACCCTGCACCCCATCCTGTCTTATTCTATATACACCCTGCACCCCATCCTGTCTTATTCTATATACACCCTGTACCTCATCCTGTCTTATTCTATATACACCCTGCACCCCATCCTGTCTTATTCTATATACACCCTGTACCTCATCCTGTCTTATTCTATATACACCCTGCACCCCATCCTGTCTTATTCTATATACACCCTGCACCCCATCCTGTCTTATTCTATATACACTCTGCACCTCATCCTGTCTTATTCTATATACAGTACACCCTGTACCCCATCCTGTCTTATTCTATAGACACCCTGCACCCCATCCTGTCTTATTCTATAGACACCCTGCACCCCATCCTGTCTTATTCTATATACACCCTGCACCTCATCCTGTCTTATTCTATATACACCCTGTACCTCATCCTGTCTTATTCTATATACACCCTGCACCCCATCCTGTCTTATTCTATATACACCCTGCACCTCATCCTGTCTTATTCTATATACACCCTGCACCTCATCCTGTCTTATTCTATATACACCCTGCACCACATCCTGTATTATTCTATATACACCGTGTACCACATCCTGTCTTATTCTATATACACCCTGCACCTCATCCTGTCTTATTCTATATACACCCTGCACCTCATCCTGTATTATTCTATATACACCCTGCACCTCATCCTGTCTTATTCTATATACACCCTGCACCTCATCCTGTCTTATTCTATACACCCTGCACTCCATCCTGTCTTATTCTATATACACTCTGTACCACATCCTGTCTTATTCTATATACACCCTGTACCTCATCCTGTCTTATTCTATATACACCCTGCACCCCATCCTGTCTTATTCTATATACAGTACACCCTGTACCCCATCCTGTCTTATTCTATATACACCCTGTACCCCATCCTGTCTTATTCTATATACGCCCTGTACCCCACCCTGTCTTATTCTATATACACCCTGCACCTCATCCTGTCTTATTCTATATACACCCTGCACCTCATCCTGTATTATTCTATACACTCTGTACCTCATCCTGTCTTATTCTATATACACCCTGCACCTCATCCTGTCTTATTCTATATACACCCTGCACCTCATCCTGTCTTATTCTATATACACTCTGTACCTCATCCTGTCTTATTCTATATACACCCTGCACCCCATCCTGTCTTATTCTATATACACTCTGCACCTCATCCTGTCTTATTCTATATAGAGTACACCCTGTACCCCATCCTGTCTTATTCTATAGACACCCTGCACCCCATCCTGTCTTATTCTATAGACACCCTGCACCCCATCATGTCTTATTCTATATACACCCTGCACCTCATCCTGTCTTATTCTATATACACCCTGTACCTCATCCTGTCTTATTCTATATACACCCTGCACCCCATCCTGTCTTATTCTATATACACCCTGCACCTCATCCTGTCTTATTCTATATACACCCTGCACCTCATCCTGTCTTATTCTATATACACCCTGCACCACATCCTGTATTATTCTATATACACCGTGTACCACATCCTGTCTTATTCTATATACACCCTGCACCTCATCCTGTCTTATTCTATATACACCCTGCACCTCATCCTGTATTATTCTATATACACCCTGCACCTCATCCTGTCTTATTCTATATACACCCTGCACCTCATCCTGTCTTATTCTATACACCCTGCACTCCATCCTGTCTTATTCTATATACACTCTGTACCACATCCTGTCTTATTCTATATACACCCTGTACCTCATCCTGTCTTATTCTATATACACCCTGCACCCCATCCTGTCTTATTCTATATACAGTACACCCTGTACCCCATCCTGTCATATTCTATATACACCCTGTACCCCATCCTGTCTTATTCTACATACGCCCTGTACCCCACCCTGTCTTATTCTATATACACCCTGCACCTCATCCTGTCTTATTCTATATACACCCTGCACCTCATCCTGTATTATTCTATACACTCTGTACCTCATCCTGTCTTATTCTATATACACCCTGCACCTCATCCTGTCTTATTCTATATACACCCTGCACCTCATCCTGTCTTATTCTATATACACCCTGCACCTCATCCTGTATTATTCTATATACACCCTGCACCTCATCCTGTCTTATTCTATATACACTCTGCACCACATCCTGTCTTATTCTATATACACCCTGCACTTCATCCTGTATTATTCTATACACTCTGTACCTCATCCTGTCTTATTCTATATACACCCTGCACCTCATCCTGTCTTATTCTATATACACCCTGCACCTCATCCTGTCTTATTCTATATACACCCTGCACCTCATCCTGTATTATTCTATATACACCCTGCACCTCATCCTGTCTTATTCTATATACACCCTGCACCTCATCCTGTATTATTCTATATACACTCTGTACCCCATCCTGTCTTATTCTATATACACCCTGTACCCCATCCTGTCTTATTCTATATACACCCTGCACCTCATCCTGTCTTATTCTATATACACCCTGCACCTCATCCTGTATTATTCTATATACACCCTGCACCTCATCCTGTCTTATTCTATATACACCCTGCACCTCATCCTGTATTATTCTATATACACTCTGTATCCCATCCTGTCTTATTCTATATACACCCTGTACCTCATCCTGTCTTATTCTATATACGCCCTGCACCCCATCCTGTCTTATTCTATATACACCCTGCACCCCATCCTGTCTTATTCTATATACACCCTGTACCTCATCCTGTCTTATTCTATATACACCCTGCACCCCATCCTGTCTTATTCTATATACACTCTGTACCCCATCCTGTCTTATTCTATATACACTCTGTACCCCATCCTGTCTTATTCTATATACACTCTGTACCACATCCTGTCTTATTCTATATACACTCTGCATCCCATCCTGTCTTATTCTATATGCACCCTGTACCCCATCCTGTCTTATTCTATATACACCCTGCACTCCATCCTGTCTTATTCTATATACACTCTGTACCACATCCTGTCTTATTCTATATACACTCTGTACCACATCCTGTCTTATTCTATATACACTCTGCATCCCATCCTGTCTTATTCTATATACACCCTGTACCCCATCCTGTCTTATTCTATATACACCCTGCACCCCATCCTGTCTTATTCTATATACACCCTGCACCCCATCCTGTCTTATTCTATATACACCCTGCACCCCATCCTGTCTTATTCTATATACACCCTGTACCTCATCCTGTCTTATTCTATATACACCCTGCACCCCATCCTGTCTTATTCTATATACACTCTGTACCCCATCCTGTCTTATTCTATATACACTCTGTACCCCATCCTGTCTTATTCTATATACACTCTGTACCACATCCTGTCTTATTCTATATACACTCTGCATCCCATCCTGTCTTATTCTATATACACCCTGTACCCCATCCTGTCTTATTCTATATACACCCTGCACTCCATCCTGTCTTATTCTATATACACTCTGTACCACATCCTGTCTTATTCTATATACACTCTGTACCACATCCTGTCTTATTCTATATACACTCTGCATCCCATCCTGTCTTATTCTATATACACCCTGTACCCCATCCTGTCTTATTCTATATACACCCTGCACTCCATCCTGTCTTATTCTATATACACCCTGCACCCCACCCTGTCTTATTCTATATACACCCTGCACCCCATCCTGTCTTATTCTATATACACCCTGCACCCCATCCTGTCTTATTCTATATACACCCTGCACCCCATCCTGTCTTATTCTATATACACCCTGCACTCCATCCTGTCTTATTCTATATACACCCTGCACCCCACCCTGTCTTATTCTATATACACCCTGCACCCCATCCTGTCTTATTCTATATACACTCTGCACCTCATCCTGTCTTATTCTATATACAGTACACCCTGCACCTCATCCTGTATTATTCTATATACACTCTGCACCTCATCCTGTCTTATTCTATATACAGTACACCCTGTACCACATCCTGTCTTATTCTTTATACACCCTGTACCCCATCCTGTCTTATTCTATATACACCCTGCACCCCATCCTGTCTTATTCTATATACACTCTGCACCTCATCCTGTCTTATTCTATATACACCCTGTACCCCATCCTGTATTATTCTATATACACCCTGTACCCCATCCTGTCTTATTCTATATACACCCTGCACCTCATCCTGTATTATTCTATATACATCCTGTACCCCATCCTGTCTTATTCTATATACACCCTGCACCCCATCCTGTCTTATTCTATATACACTCTGCACCTCATCCTGTCTTATTCTATATACACCCTGCACCCCATCCTGTCTTATTCTATATACACCCTGTACCCCATCCTGTATTATTCTATATACACCCTGCACCTCATCCTGTATTATTCTATATACACCCTGCACCCCATCCAGTATTATTCTATATACACCCTGCACCCCATTCTGTCTTATTCTATATACACCCTGCACCCCATTCTGTCTTATTCTTTATACACCCTGTACCCCATCCTGTCTTATTCTATATACACCCTGCACCCCATCCTGTCTTATTCTATATACACTCTGCACCTCATCCTGTCTTATTCTATATACACCCTGTACCCCATCCTGTATTATTCTATATACACCCTGTACCCCATCCTGTCTTATTCTATATACACCCTGCACCTCATCCTGTATTATTCTATATACACCCTGCACCTCATCCTGTATTATTCTATATACATCCTTTACCCCATGCTGTCTTATTCTATATACACTCTGCACCTCATCCTGTATTATTCTATATACATCCTGTACCCCATCCTGTCTTATTCTATATACACCCTGCACCTCATCCTGTATTATTCTATATACATCCTGTACCCCATCCTGTCTTATTCTATATACACCCTGCACCCCATCCTGTCTTATTCTATATACACCCTGCACCGCATCCTGTCTTATTCTATATACACCCTGTACCTCATCCTGTCTTATTCTATATACACCCTGCACCCCATCCTGTCTTATTCTATATACACCCTGCACCCCATCCTGTCTTATTCTATATACACCCTGTACCTCATCCTGTCTTATTCTATATACACCCTGCACCCCATCCTGTCTTATTCTATATACACTCTGTACCCCATCCTGTCTTATTCTATATACACTCTGCACCTCATCCTGTATTATTCTATATAAATCCTGTACCCCATCCTGTCTTATTCTATATACACCCTGCACCTCATCCTGTATTATTCTATATACACCCTGTACCACATCCTGTCTTATTCTATATATACCCTGCACCTCATCCTGTCTTATTCTATATACACCCTGCACCTCATCCTGTATTATTCTATATACACCCTGTACCACATCCTGTCTTATTCTATATACACCCTGCACCCCATCCTGTCTTATTCTATATACACCCTGCACCCCATCCTGTCTTATTCTATATACACCCTGTACCTCATCCTGTCTTATTCTATATACACCCTGCACCCCATCCTGTCTTATTCTATATACACTCTGTACCCCATCCTGTCTTATTCTATATACACTCTGTACCCCATCCTGTCTTATTCTATATACACTCTGTACCACATCCTGTCTTATTCTATATACACTCTGCATCCCATCCTGTCTTATTCTATATACACCCTGTACCCCATCCTGTCTTATTCTATATACACCCTGCACTCCATCCTGTCTTATTCTATATACACTCTGTACCACATCCTGTCTTATTCTATATACACTCTGTACCACATCCTGTCTTATTCTATATACACTCTGCATCCCATCCTGTCTTATTCTATATACACCCTGTACCCCATCCTGTCTTATTCTATATACACCCTGCACCCCATCCTGTCTTATTCTATATACACCCTGCACCCCATCCTGTCTTATTCTATATACACCCTGCACCCCATCCTGTCTTATTCTATATACACCCTGTACCTCATCCTGTCTTATTCTATATACACCCTGCACCCCATCCTGTCTTATTCTATATACACTCTGTACCCCATCCTGTCTTATTCTATATACACTCTGTACCCCATCCTGTCTTATTCTATATACACTCTGTACCACATCCTGTCTTATTCTATATACACTCTGCATCCCATCCTGTCTTATTCTATATACACCCTGTACCCCATCCTGTCTTATTCTATATACACCCTGCACCCCATCCTGTCTTATTCTATATACACTCTGTACCACATCCTGTCTTATTCTATATACACTCTGTACCACATCCTGTCTTATTCTATATACACTCTGCATCCCATCCTGTCTTATTCTATATACACCCTGTACCCCATCCTGTCTTATTCTATATACACCCTGCACTCCATCCTGTCTTATTCTATATACACCCTGCACCCCACCCGGTCTTATTCTATATACACCCTGCACCCCATCCTGTCTTATTCTATATACACCCTGCACCCCATCCTGTCTTATTCTATATATACCCTGCACCCCATCCTGTCTTATTCTATATACACCCTGCACTCCATCCTGTCTTATTCTATATACACCCTGCACCCCACCCTGTCTTATTCTATATACACCCTGCACCCCATCCTGTCTTATTCTATATACACTCTGCACCTCATCCTGTCTTATTCTATATACAGTACACCCTGCACCTCATCCTGTATTATTCTATATACACTCTGCACCTCATCCTGACTTATTCTATATACAGTACACCCTGTACCACATCCTGTCTTATTCTTTATACACCCTGTACCCCATCCTGTCTTATTCTATATACACCCTGCACCCCATCCTGTCTTATTCTATATACACTCTGCACCTCATCCTGTCTTATTCTATATACACCCTGTACCCCATCCTGTATTATTCTATATACACCCTGTACCCCATCCTGTCTTATTCTATATACACCCTGCACCTCATCCTGTATTATTCTATATACATCCTGTACCCCATCCTGTCTTATTCTATATACACCCTGCACCCCATCCTGTCTTATTCTATATACACTCTGCACCTCATCCTGTCTTATTCTATATACACCCTGCACCCCATCCTGTCTTATTCTATATACACCCTGTACCCCATCCTGTATTATTCTATATACACCCTGCACTTCATCCTGTATTATTCTATATACACCCTGCACCCATCCAGTCTTATTCTATATACACCCTGCACCCCATTCTGTCTTATTCTATATACACCCTGCACCCCATTCTGTCTTATTCTTTATACACCCTGTACCCCATCCTGTCTTATTCTATATACACCCTGCACCCCATCCTGTCTTATTCTATATACACTCTGCACCTCATCCTGTCTTATTCTATATAAACCCTGTACCCCATCCTGTATTATTCTATATACACCCTGTACCCCATCCTGTCTTATTCTATATACACCCTGCACCTCATCCTGTATTATTCTATATACACCCTGCACCTCATCCTGTATTATTCTATATACATCCTGTACCCCATCCTGTCTTATTCTATATACACTCTGCACCTCATCCTGTATTATTCTATATACATCCTGTACCCTTTCCTGTCTTATTCTATATACACCCTGCACCTCATCCTGTATTATTCTATATACATCCTGTACCCCATCCTGTCTTATTCTATATACACCCTGCACCCCATCCTGTCTTATTCTATATACACCCTGCACCCCATCCTGTCTTATTCTATATACACTCTGCACCTCATCCTGTCTTATTCTATATAGAGTACACCCTGTACCCCATCCTGTCTTATTCTATAGACACCCTGCACCCCATCCTGTCTTATTCTATAGACACCCTGCACCCCATCATGTCTTATTCTATATACACCCTGCACCTCATCCTGTCTTATTCTATATACACCCTGTACCTCATCCTGTCTTATTCTATATACACCCTGCACCCCATCCTGTCTTATTCTATATACACCCTGCACCTCATCCTGTCTTATTCTATATACACCCTGCACCTCATCCTGTCTTATTCTATATACACCCTGCACCACATCCTGTATTATTCTATATACACCGTGTACCACATCCTGTCTTATTCTATATACACCCTGCACCTCATCCTGTCTTATTCTATATACACCCTGCACCTCATCCTGTATTATTCTATATACACCCTGCACCTCATCCTGTCTTATTCTATATACACCCTGCACCTCATCCTGTCTTATTCTATACACCCTGCACTCCATCCTGTCTTATTCTATATACACTCTGTACCACATCCTGTCTTATTCTATATACACCCTGTACCTCATCCTGTCTTATTCTATATACACCCTGCACCCCATCCTGTCTTATTCTATATACAGTACACCCTGTACCCCATCCTGTCTTATTCTATATACACCCTGTACCCCATCCTGTCTTATTCTACATACGCCCTGTACCCCACCCTGTCTTATTCTATATACACCCTGCACCTCATCCTGTCTTATTCTATATACACCCTGCACCTCATCCTGTATTATTCTATACACTCTGTACCTCATCCTGTCTTATTCTATATACACCCTGCACCTCATCCTGTCTTATTCTATATACACCCTGCACCTCATCCTGTCTTATTCTATATACACCCTGCACCTCATCCTGTATTATTCTATATACACCCTGCACCTCATCCTGTCTTATTCTATATACACTCTGCACCACATCCTGTCTTATTCTATATACACCCTGCACTTCATCCTGTATTATTCTATACACTCTGTACCTCATCCTGTCTTATTCTATATACACCCTGCACCTCATCCTGTCTTATTCTATATACACCCTGCACCTCATCCTGTCTTATTCTATATACACCCTGCACCTCATCCTGTATTATTCTATATACACCCTGCACCTCATCCTGTCTTATTCTATATACACCCTGCACCTCATCCTGTATTATTCTATATACACTCTGTACCCCATCCTGTCTTATTCTATATACACCCTGTACCCCATCCTGTCTTATTCTATATACACCCTGCACCTCATCCTGTCTTATTCTATATACACCCTGCACCTCATCCTGTATTATTCTATATACACCCTGCACCTCATCCTGTCTTATTCTATATACACCCTGCACCTCATCCTGTATTATTCTATATACACTCTGTATCCCATCCTGTCTTATTCTATATACACCCTGTACCTCATCCTGTCTTATTCTATATACGCCCTGCACCCCATCCTGTCTTATTCTATATACACCCTGCACCCCATCCTGTCTTATTCTATATACACCCTGTACCTCATCCTGTCTTATTCTATATACACCCTGCACCCCATCCTGTCTTATTCTATATACACTCTGTACCCCATCCTGTCTTATTCTATATACACTCTGTACCCCATCCTGTCTTATTCTATATACACTCTGTACCACATCCTGTCTTATTCTATATACACTCTGCATCCCATCCTGTCTTATTCTATATGCACCCTGTACCCCATCCTGTCTTATTCTATATACACCCTGCACTCCATCCTGTCTTATTCTATATACACTCTGTACCACATCCTGTCTTATTCTATATACACTCTGTACCACATCCTGTCTTATTCTATATACACTCTGCATCCCATCCTGTCTTATTCTATATACACCCTGTACCCCATCCTGTCTTATTCTATATACACCCTGCACTCCATCCTGTCTTATTCTATATACACCCTGCACCCCATCCTGTCTTATTCTATATACACCCTGCACCCCATCCTGTCTTATTCTATATACACCCTGTACCTCATCCTGTCTTATTCTATATACACCCTGCACCCCATCCTGTCTTATTCTATATACACTCTGTACCCCATCCTGTCTTATTCTATATACACTCTGTACCCCATCCTGTCTTATTCTATATACACTCTGTACCACATCCTGTCTTATTCTATATACACTCTGCACCCCATCCTGTCTTATTCTATATACACCCTGTACCCCATCCTGTCTTATTCTATATACACCCTGCACCCCATCCTGTCTTATTCTATATACACTCTGTACCACATCCTGTCTTATTCTATATACACTCTGTACCACATCCTGTCTTATTCTATATACACTCTGCATCCCATCCTGTCTTATTCTATATACACCCTGTACCCCATCCTGTCTTATTCTATATACACCCTGCACTCCATCCTGTCTTATTCTATATACACCCTGCACCCCACCCTGTCTTATTCTATATACACCCTGCACCCCATCCTGTCTTATTCTATATACACCCTGCACCCCATCCTGTCTTATTCTATATACACCCTGCACCCCATCCTGTCTTATTCTATATACACCCTGCACCCCATCCTGTCTTATTCTATATACACCCTGCACCCCACCCTGTCTTATTCTATATACACCCTGCACCCCATCCTGTCTTATTCTATATACACTCTGCACCTCATCCTGTCTTATTCTATATACAGTACACCCTGCACCTCATCCTGTATTATTCTATATACACTCTGCACCTCATCCTGTCTTATTCTATATACAGTACACCCTGTACCACATCCTGTCTTATTCTTTATACACCCTGTACCCCATCCTGTCTTATTCTATATACACCCTGCACCCCATCCTGTCTTATTCTATATACACTCTGCACCTCATCCTGTCTTATTCTATATACACCCTGTACCCCATCCTGTATTATTCTATATACACCCTGTACCCCATCCTGTCTTATTCTATATACACCCTGCACCTCATCCTGTATTATTCTATATACACCCTGTACCCCATCCTGTCTTATTCTATATACACCCTGCACCCCATCCTGTCTTATTCTATATACACTCTGCACCTCATCCTGTCTTATTCTATATACACCCTGCACCCCATCCTGTCTTATTCTATATACACCCTGTACCCCATCCTGTATTATTCTATATACACCCTGCACCTCATCCTGTATTATTCTATATACACCCTGCACCCCATCCAGTATTATTCTATATACACCCTGCACCCCATTCTGTCTTATTCTATATACACCCTGCACCCCATTCTGTCTTATTCTTTATACACCCTGTACCCCATCCTGTCTTATTCTATATACACCCTGCACCCCATCCTGTCTTATTCTATATACACTCTGCACCTTATCCTGTCTTATTCTATATACACCCTGTACCCCATCCTGTATTATTCTATATACACCCTGTACCCCATCCTGTCTTATTCTATATACACCCTGCACCTCATCCTGTATTATTCTATATACACCCTGCACCTCATCCTGTATTATTCTATATACATCCTTTACCCCATGCTGTCTTATTCTATATACACTCTGCACCTCATCCTGTATTATTCTATATACATCCTGTACCCCATCCTGTCTTATTCTATATACACCCTGCACCTCATCCTGTATTATTCTATATACATCCTGTACCCCATCCTGTCTTATTCTATATACACCCTGCACCCCATCCTGTCTTATTCTATATACACCCTGCACCGCATCCTGTCTTATTCTATATACACCCTGTACCTCATCCTGTCTTATTCTATATACACCCTGCACCCCATCCTGTCTTATTCTATATACACCCTGCACCCCATCCTGTCTTATTCTATATACACCCTGTACCTCATCCTGTCTTATTCTATATACACCCTGCACCCCATCCTGTCTTATTCTATATACACTCTGTACCCCATCCTGTCTTATTCTATATACACTCTGCACCTCATCCTGTATTATTCTATATAAATCCTGTACCCCATCCTGTCTTATTCTATATACACCCTGCACCTCATCCTGTATTATTCTATATACACCCTGTACCACATCCTGTCTTATTCTATATATACCCTGCACCTCATCCTGTCTTATTCTATATACACCCTGCACCTCATCCTGTATTATTCTATATACACCCTGTACCACATCCTGTCTTATTCTATATACACCCTGCACCCCATCCTGTCTTATTCTATATACACCCTGCACCCCATCCTGTCTTATTCTATATACACCCTGTACCTCATCCTGTCTTATTCTATATACACCCTGCACCCCATCCTGTCTTATTCTATATACACTCTGTACCCCATCCTGTCTTATTCTATATACACTCTGTACCCCATCCTGTCTTATTCTATATACACTCTGTACCACATCCTGTCTTATTCTATATACACTCTGCATCCCATCCTGTCTTATTCTATATACACCCTGTACCCCATCCTGTCTTATTCTATATACACCCTGCACCCCATCCTGTCTTATTCTATATACACTCTGTACCACATCCTGTCTTATTCTATATACACTCTGTACCACATCCTGTCTTATTCTATATACACTCTGCATCCCATCCTGTCTTATTCTATATACACCCTGTACCCCATCCTGTCTTATTCTATATACACCCTGCACCCCATCCTGTCTTATTCTATATACACCCTGCACCCCATCCTGTCTTATTCTATATACACCCTGCACCCCATCCTGTCTTATTCTATATACACCCTGTACCTCATCCTGTCTTATTCTATATACACCCTGCACCCCATCCTGTCTTATTCTATATACACTCTGTACCCCATCCTGTCTTATTCTATATACACTCTGTACCCCATCCTGTCTTATTCTATATACACTCTGTACCACATCCTGTCTTATTCTATATACACTCTGCATCCCATCCTGTCTTATTCTATATACACCCTGTACCCCATCCTGTCTTATTCTATATACACCCTGCACCCCATCCTGTCTTATTCTATATACACTCTGTACCACATCCTGTCTTATTCTATATACACTCTGTACCACATCCTGTCTTATTCTATATACACTCTGCATCCCATCCTGTCTTATTCTATATACACCCTGTACCCCATCCTGTCTTATTCTATATACACCCTGCACTCCATCCTGTCTTATTCTATATACACCCTGCACCCCACCCGGTCTTATTCTATATACA